>NC_051322.1:8377006-8680036 GCF_015220235.1 Choloepus didactylus
AGACCTCGGGAAAGGACCCAACTGAGAGCTGCCAGTTGCCTGCGCTTACAGCACTTTCAGGAAATGAGAGATTCAGGCCTGAAAAAGGCAGGTAAATCTGGGCAGAGGCTCAGTCTCTTCAGAAAACAGGGCTGGAAGGAATGCCTAGTCTTATGAAGTCTGAAAATGTCATCTCAGGAAATATGAATTATAGACTGATATCCATAATGAGAAATCTTTGGCAAACATTATCAAGCAAATCCAGTAATTTATAAGAAGGATAATGGTATACTATAAGGATGAGAGTTTGCCAGGAATGCAAGCTTATTTTAATAAGCAAAAATCAAACAATCACCATATTGAAAGAAAAAAACAAGACAATCCAAATGAATTTTTCAATAGATGTCAAAAACACACTTGCCAAACCTCAACATTCATTCATAATTAAATCTCATGGAAAACTAGGAATAGAAGAGAATATCCTCTTTCTGAAAATAGCCATATATGTAAAAGCTACAGCTAACATTGTGCCGAAAGGTGAAATACTGAAAAATTCCCTAAGATCAGAAACAAATCAAGCTTGTCTGTTTTTGTCACTTCTCTTCAACATTGGACTTGTGGTATAAGCCAGTGCAATGGGGCAAAAAAAAGTTCTTAAAGGCCTTAAGACTGGAAAAGAGGAAATAAACTGTCTTATATCACAGATGGCATTGATGCTTATATAGCAAACATTGGCCAGATATTGGTGGATAAAATATTCAATACCTTGATGATGATGGTGGTTACATGGGTATTCCGGTTTCTTGCAGCTGCCATTATACAATATAAAAGAAATGGACTGGCTCTTACAATGGGGGTTTTTTAGTTTAAAAATTTACAGTTCCAAGGCCATAAAAGTGTCCAAACTAAGGAATCAACAAGAGGATACCTTCACTGAGGAAAGGCTGATGGCATCCAGAACACCTCTGTCAGCTGGGAAGGCACATGGCAGGTGTCCGTCGGCTCTTTGCTCCCTGGTTGCATTGCTTTCAGCTTCTGATTCCAGTGGCTTTCTCTAACCTTCTGTGGGTTCTCACTTAACTTCTCCAGGGCAAATTCTGGGTTTTATCTCTTAGCTTAGCATCTCCAAATGTCTTTCTGTCTGCATCTCCAAAATGTCTCTGGGTGTTTTCTATCTAAGCATCTCTGAACTCTTTTCAAAATGTCTCTGCCTTTTATCCTCTCATAGAGGATGCCAGTAAACTAATTAAGACCCACCTTGAATGGGCAGGGTCATATCTCCATGGAAATTATCTAATCAAAAGGTCCCACCCACAATTTGGATGGGTCACATCTCCAAGGAAACAATCTGTTCAAAATTTTTCACCCACAATTGGTCTGCCCCCACAAGAGAGGATTAAAAGAACATAGACTTTTAATGGGTACATAACAGATTGAAACCGGAACGATGGGTATGTACATTTATGAAAACTCAGAAAATTGTACAGTTAAGGTTTATGCATATTACCATTGTTTAGTATTAGTCAACTTGAATTTTTTTTTTTTTTTTGGTGAACTCAATTGAATATTTGAAAGAAAAATCTAATAATCCAAGTATGCTGTAACTAGGAAATACAAACATGGGTCAACACTGGAAAAGCTGTTGCTATTTTCATAAATTAAAAATTGAGATTTAAAAATAACTAAAAATATATTTTATAAAAATAAACAGCCATTCCTGTTTCTTAACTAGGTATAAAACACATTAATTGCACTAAATTTTTATGTAAATATGTGCACAGGTTTTATTTACTTGAAAAATTGTCTTGTGTGAACATTATCAACTTTTTTTCCAACCAATATAATGTAATTAGAATTTCCTTTTTTTCCTTGTTTCTCCTCCACTTTCTCCTTCTCTGAATTCCTCATCCATCATAATTTTCTTGACATAATTACTTCCATTAATGGCTAGTCATCTAATTTCATTAACTCAATAGCCACAAAATATGTATAATGTGAGTTTTATAGATTTATAGATTTAAAAATGGGAAAAGATTTATCAACATGATAAAAGTAGCAGACTTGGTAATTAGAAAAGTGGAAATGGAAACCCATTTCTCTCTTACTTCAAAGGCTGAACTCTCTCTCTCTCTAAGAGAAAGCTCTATAAGCTATTTTATTTATCTAAACTATTTCATAAAAATAATTAAGGGAAAAAGAAACAAAAATGTCACTAGACTATAGGAGTCATAATCTTGAGCAGTCACAGAAATATTTTTTCGTGTTAAAAGTAGTTTGTTCAAAATTTATTTCCCTTTTGTAATGCTAATATCAGGTTGTTTGTTAATGCACAAAAGTAGCTGTTTGCCTAGTATTGAAAGTACAGGTATATTGACTTACCTTGCTGGTCTATACATTTTGAGATGCATATTTAATGATCTATGGGGTAAAGTTATTTTCCTTTCATTTTGTAAATGTGACTGCAATTTTCATTTAATTCCTTAACATGCTAAAAGTTTTCTTTCCAAAGTAGGATGTCACTTTAGATTAAAAAAAACTCTCAAAACAATATATTTAAGATAAAGTCTTACAATGTATAGAATAAAGAAATCTATAATCAAATTTAACTTTTATGCAACTTCACCCTGTGACTCTAATAATAAAAGTCACCACTTTTTCTTAAAAAGAAACATAATTCCCCTTATTTTCTTTCTAAAAGATACATTGTCAGTTTTTACTAACAAAATTCGAGTAGGAATGTGGAAGAGATATTTTCTTAAATAAAACTAGCCAGAATTCTAAACAGTTTTAGAAGGGATCACATTTAAGCTAGGATACCTAGCCATTTGCAGTAGGAATCAAGAGAATGTGATATGAATAGAATGTGGTAATTTTACGAGCTATCCATTGTAAAAGTACTTATGTGCACTTCTGATACTAAAAGGGAATATATCTGAATAAGTACTGTCATTTTCAGGCTGACATTGTTTCTTAGCCCAGTTTTTCTTATGTTTAATTCATTCATATTATGTGGCTATTTTCTGCAAGCCAAGGAGCACTGAAGACAATTATTAGTGTTTCTCCCCCTTTGCGTGCTGAGCATGATTTCATTTACTTTCTCTCTTACTACATACAATCTTTTTAGTTTAATGGCAGGCTAATAATATGAAAACAAAAAAGTCCGTTGGTTGGTAAACTGCTCCCTTTTTTGTGGATTAGGCCCTATGAGGTACAAATTAGTTTTTGGATCCTAACTGAGAAAACTGTTCCTATATGGAACTACTGACCGTGCAAATCATGCATGAGACTGGTTTTGTTAACGAGTAATAAAAACAGTTCCAAGAGCTTCCACAGGGAGCCCCTTTACTCACTACAAATTTAGAACAAAATTAAAACTCATGGTCACACTAAGACTCTATTAAGAAAATGAATATGCAAATCACACAGGAGAAATGTTTTCCAAATATATCTAACACAGGCTGTGTACCAAAATATTTAAAATCTCCACAACTCACCAATAAAAACAAAAACTTGAACAGAGACTGCCCAATGGACAATGTGGAAAAGGCCAATCATCACATGAATAAAAATTGCAGTATTACTTGCTATCAGGAAAATGCAACATAAAACAACAATGACACCGCTACACATTCACAAGTGGACAAAAAGGAAAATACAATAATAATAAGTGTTGATAAGTAGATGGAACCACTGGCTGTCCAACCATTGCCAATAGGAATGTGAAATGTTATAGCCAGTTAGTGGGAGATTAGAAGTTTCTTCAAAAGTTAATTATACACCTATCCTTTGTTCCAGCGTATGTAACCCTGAGATCAAGGCTTCTAAATGTCTTTCTTGTCTAAAAAGGTCTGGGACTCCTTGGCTGCATACAGGACTAGGACAGGGATAGTGCAAGATAAGTGTGTCCAGAAATGAGGAAAAGCATGACAGAGACTTGTCAAAAGGACAAAGGAGCCACCATGATGACTTGGCTCCCATCAGTTAAATCTTGGCTATCCAAATGTCAAATTATGAATGATAGCAATGGAACGTAACACAGTAACTCATATAAGAATTCATGAGTCCCTATGTTAATGTATAAATACAAGACAAGGATGTATACTCCTTAGACTAGATTGCCAACTGATAAATATAGAAAAAAGGGAGATATAAAATGGGTGAATACAAAATCTAGTAAGTGATAGTTTGACAAGGGGTCATTCACAAAATATTTCCTCAGAATCCTGAGGATTGAGAATTCTTCTGAGAATGTGTCCATTGCAAAGGAGTGAGAGAGGGTGGCAGAAGAACTTTATGAAAAAATATATAAATGACCCTAGTAACATAAGTTTTGTTTGAATTTTAGAGATGGGAGCTAACTTAAAGTTGGAGAATCAGAGATAAAAATGTGGAGCCAATGAATGTACGTAATTCTACAAAGGGCAGAGAATTCCATATGTAGAAGAATGTGAGATGGAGAGAAAATGTGAGATGCTTATGTTGAAAGCACCAGATGTCAGAATAAATTTGAAAGTACAGAAATGTTGGATAAAATAGACAAGAAACAACCTGGGGAATCACAAAGATTGGACCTTGAATTAAGAAGATACTTCTAGAAGGTTGACTGACTTATTTAAGTCAATGAGATGGCAATAGAGAGAAGGAGCCCTTTATAAAAAGTCTTTGGGAAAGAATGATTTTGTCTAAAATAACTGCTGATGTTTATGTATGTGCGTGCATTTGTATGTGAATGAGCATTATGTGTATGTATATATATCATACAGCTACATGGTCAGATGATTTTCTTATAGAAGTGCTCACCTTTGGTAGACTGTGGGTACAAGGGACTAGAATCTACGTTTTGGTCGTATTTGAATACTATACATCGTAGAGTGCATTTAATGTAGTAAATGCTTGTGAAATGACATCAGTGTGATTACTAGAGTTCCCAAACAGAAGCATTCCTAATCACCATTCTCTTTTCAAGTGCTATAATGAAAGTGTCATTGTTAAAAAAAAGCAAAATCTCTTTGGCAGGCACCATATAATTTAAAATATTTTCTTAAAATATAATTTCATTAACCCAATCAGTTAGCGTAGATGAGACTGCAGTTGTACCAGGAATAAGATCTCGTTTTGTAGTCTAAACATGTCTAGAAGCTTGAGGGCAGGCATTTAATAGTTGCCATTCTTTCTGCCAACCATCAGTTCTGGGACCCCCCACTCTGAAATAAGCAACATAGAGCCAGATCACTCCCTGTGCTTTCTGTTTTGTTTTGTTTTGCTTTGCTTTTACAATACTGGAGTATCTGTGAAGAGACACATTTAATTTGAATTGAAACCTTCGAATATATTCTGACACATAAACAGACTCTCTTTGGAGACAAAAATCTATCATTTGCATAAAAATTTGGATAGGACTAAGGGATAAGTGCCCAAAGTAAATAACATAATTTTTGACTATTGATGACTAAACTTTCAGAATAGATTATTGTGGCTACATAGAAATTGTGAGCCATTGTAATTATAATTACTGGTCTCACCATGGTTATATGTTGGGAGGTGTTCCGGTTTGCTAAAGCTGCCATTACACAAAATACTAGAAAGGGATTGGCTTTTATTAAGGGGATTTATTAGATTTCAAATTTATAGTTCTAAGGCCATAAAAGTGTCCAAACTAAGGCATCAACATGAATATACCTTCACTGAAGAATGGCTGATGGTGTCTGGAACACCTCTGTCAGCTGGGAAGGCACGTAGTTGGCGTTTACTGTCCTTTGCTCCCGGGTTGCCTTTCAAAATGGTGTTCTCCAAAATGTCTTTGGGCTTCTATCTCTCATAGCTTCTCTCAGCTCTCTGCTTGATTCTCCTGGGGCATTTCTCACTAAGCTTTTGGGAGTCCTCTATTAGCTTCTCTGGATCAAACCCTGGGCTTCATCTCTTAGCTTAGCATCTCCAAACATCCTTCCATCTGCATCTCCCAGTGTCTCCAAGCATCTGGGTCTGTGTGGGCTCTCAGCTCTCTAAAGGTCTCCAGTGATCTAATTAAGACCTGCCCTGAATGGAAAGGGTCATGCCTACATGGAAATAATCTAATCAAAAGTTCTCACCCCACAAGATTGGAATAAAAGAACATGGCTTTCTGGGGTCCATGACAACTCCAAACCAGCATAGGAGGGGTGTGTGTGAACTTTTTCAACTTTAGAGACCTTATTTTACCTAATATGCAGAAGTTGAGTTACACAACCAGTTCATCTATGTACTGCTATGGGACCTAAGTTCTGGTGTCATAATTTACTGTTACTGATACATTAAATTTTTTCTTTGCTACCCACTGCTTTATAAGGCTTTAGCCAATCATCTATATGCATCTATTAAAAAGTATGAGATAATTATGGTATCATAGAACATAAGCATGATAATAAAATACTATGACAAATCCCTTGCCAGATAGTCGTGCTCTGTATATAATACAAAAAACTTCATAAAGATGCTATAAAATACCAAGAAGCTAAATTATATTAATTGGGCCATCCTTGGTCTGCTAGTCTCTCCCATAGAATTTCATATTTTTAATGTTATAGACTGCTACTATAATATATCAAGCATGAGAAAAATTAGTCCACTTTTCCTTATAATATATCCTTTTGTTATTTCAAAAGCACCATACTCCATTTTCTCACAATGTTCCCATTTAAATTGCACAACATTACAACTATGTTTATAGATATAGTGAGATGAGTAATTCAAATGAATATTTGAATATTTTTTACTGTCATTCAGCACAGAACTTCCCATTAACTTCAGTATTTGGTTCATTCAGTGGGTATATTAATAAGTGTTTTTGGATGGTTTAGTTTCTTTTTTGTGCAATAAATAAAATAAAAGACTCATTCAAAAAAGTAAATACGAAATTACTATTATTAGGTAGAAGTCCTGTATTATTTTGATTTTTACTTTTAATGGCTTTTAATGATTATATTCTCCAATAGAATCCAAATTGCTATATCTGAAAGGATATTTAATTTATGCAACATGCAAGCTTCATTCCTCATACTGTTTTCGTATAATTGCTATAATTTCTGATATTTTGTACATATACATTTTCATACAAATTGTAGTTTAAAATCATTTTAAAGAAACAATTACCCTGTTACTATCTAAGATTTCTTATTGAATTGTGTTATATATACTGTGAAATTTTAAACAATAACTGAAAAAATATATCAGTCTTATATATCTACTGTTTTGTCTTTACATATTCTAGCAGTGACCTATATATTTTGAGCCCTGGAATATCTAAAATAATTTCATCCATTCACAATTCAAAGTTCTTGTTTTCAAAATATTAATTAAAAGAACAATAAATATAAACCAAGACTAGGAACAGACTATCACTAAAAGAGGAGTTGGAAGGTCAAAAACCATAAAATCATGTACTTCATTGCTATTACTCAGAAAGGTAAAGAAACAAAAATAAGATACCATAAAGCAGCCAGTCAGCATGGCAAAAATTTATAAAGGATGTCAATATTAAGTACTAGCCAGGATATGCAGAAAGGATAATGCTCTTATCTTGTTGGATGGGGTTTCAAAATTTCAAAAGCTATTCCAAAAGTAAGTTGGCATCTTGGGAAAGTTGCTGATGTGCATACCCTAAAACCTGGAAATTCTTAGGCTTGTGACTGAGAGCAGTCATTGATAAGCTGGCCTGTGAGCTTGAGGGAATTCCCTGCCTGTTTCTGAAAATAAAGTTTTATTGGCACATAGCCACACCTTTATGATTGTCTGTGGCTGTAACAACAGAGCAGAGTCATTGTAACATAGACCCCAGGGCCTGAAGTGTAAGATATTTACTGCCAGGCCCTTCATAGAAAAGTTTTACCAATCCCTGACTCACAGGACATCTCAAACATGCACACAAGGGAAATACACAAAACTGTTTATTGAGCCATAGCATTTAACAGAAAATATTGCTTAAAATCTCAATATACATTATCAGGAAAATAGCTATAATATTGTGACATTTAAAAGGAATGTGCTAGAATTATGTACATCAACATGGATAGCAGAAGTGCCTATAAAGTATAATTTCATTTATATAAAAGTTACAGTCTGTAAACCAATATTCCATATTGCTTATAGATACACATACTCAGATTGTAAAAATATTCATGGTAATGGTAAATACCACATTTGGGATAGTGATTATTTCTCACAAATTTGGGAATGGAATGAGATCACAAAGGGTTACAAAAAGGGTTATAATTTATCTCTAACATTTTATTTCATTACTGAATTCCAGATTTTGAGTTATATATTTACTAGATTATGATACTGAGCATTTTATAGAAAGGTATATGCATGTCATGTTCTCTTAACAATTTACATTTCAAATCTTTACTGATTGCCTTTACAATCAAAGGACAGTTGGATCACTATTGACAATTTGGGGCCAAACTTTTCTGAAAAGTGTACATTTTACACTGTTTTATCTGTCACTGAGTTTTAAGATCGATATTTGTTAGTCCATTTTCCAATTTCATGATTTGTATTTAAACATCTACTGAATTTTATTATTTAAAGAAGTTGGTTGTTTCAACTGGCCAAAAAATTAGAGTACAATACTTTTGTATAGTTATTTTTTTAACTAAAATATTATAAGGATAGTAATAAGTTGTGCTACACTGTTATTAAATTCTGCAATATTCTTGTCTATTGTTGGTCACAATTCCAAAATATTAGTATATAAATATTTGTTTAATGAAGATTTTCACTTTACCATGAAGATTGCATTTATTGAATTTATTCCTTTATACTCACAACCCCAAAGCATCTACAAAATAGTAGGTGCTCAATATATTTTTACAGTGTTTCAAACAATGAATAGAAAAGGCTACTCTTCTGATACAGAACTAACCATTGATTTCTCATATTCATAAACTTCTGGTGGAGGAAGTGATCTTTGCCCTGCCTTGCTCCCAGTTCAAAGGGAACCCTTACCAGCTCACCAAGTATAGCAGAGAAAAGATCATCAACTGGAGATTTAATGAGGATAACAAAATATGTACTAAGTTTCCCAATATCTCATTAAGAAATGCACTTCTCAATTTTCTAAAAAATTCCATATAAAGATAAACTATTTATGCTGTCATTAGCAAGACTGCACTTTGTGACCACATCAGTATGATCTAAAGACAAAGTCTTGAGGGATAATGCAGAATATAGCCGGATGCTTCTTTAATATCTGTTACTATTACAAACAAGGACAAGAATTCAGACAATACAACAAGAACACAGACTCCAATCATGTGATGTGCAAATATCTCAGCTCATATAAAGGCACTTCAGTGACAGCTTCCCTAAGGATCTTATTTAAAATAGCACTTATTACCATGGAGAAGAGTATACCATGTTTTGGTTTGTTTCTCACTCCTCCTCCACCACCATTACATGTACATTTCAGCAGACATGGGACTGTTCTCAGAGCTTTTCACTGTGTTTGGAATTTGGTAGTGGTTCAATGAACAGTTTTTGAATAAATGAATAAATGGAATAAAATAGGATAAAATGATATCAATGTGCTATTGTTAGAGGTAGCTGGGAAAAAGCAAACGTTCTCAACAACTGAAAACATGCAAAACTGAACAAATGGTGAAGGATGTTAATAAAAACTGTGTCGTGAATAAGATTATCATAGTTTGCTATATTTATGAGGCAAATTCATTATCTTTCAAGAGTTAAGAATTTGGAATTATTTTGCTGATTGAGGTGATTGTGCTTGAAACAGTCAGAGAAGACTATATTTATGAATAATCTAAGATATACTAAATACTTATTTGTATAAACATATTTATATACTATGTTCATGAATATATTCATATTTGTATAAAGAAATTCTCATTAAAACATTTAAATAAGGGAAATGTCATCTTATATCGTAATCAGCATGAGCAAAGCTCACTAAATAATACATAGTTTTGAATATACCAAGAAAGGCTAAAAAGCATTCAAGAACATCATATGCTTCAAAAACATATGGGGGTTCATATAAATATATGGGCATAAATATCTTCACATATTAATGCATGAAAAGTTACTAATATATGTTACATAGGAAATAAAGTTGATTTAGTCCATTTTAATATGAACTGGAGATTATCCTTATTTGGCTAAGCTCATAATTGGAAATGTCCCACCAGCTTGATTTTAGCAATTAGTGATGTCTATATTGCTATTCCTCATGTACTGTAAAGAAATAAATTTATATTTTGTATCTGCTGTGGTTTACACATTCAATGAGCTTTATCATTGCTATTATTCACCCAAATTGTGAAAAATTTTATAAAACAGAAACTTATTCTTAAACATAAGCTTGACACTGTGATGAGACTGCTAGTTTCCTGAACTGTCTTATTCTTCCCAGTTTTTCCCTGCAAATAATAGAATCCCCCATTTTTAGTTGGGCAGAATGGGACCTTTTGCTAGCAGCAGTGGCTTTCTGGGGACATTCTGGCTAATATATGCAAAAGTGACAGCTGTGCCCCTACCTCACACTATATACCAAAATCAACTCAAAATGGATCAAGGACCTGAATATAAGAACTAGGCAAATGAGACCTCATCAAAATTAAAAACTTTTGTTCCTCAAAGGACTTTATCATGAAAGTAAAATGAAAGCCTACACAATAGGAGAAAATATTTGGAAACCACATATCTAAAAAAGGATTAATATCCAGAATGTATAAATAAATCTTTCAACTTAACAACAAAAAGACAAACAACCCAATTAAAAAATGGATAAGATTTGAACAGGCATCTCTCCCAAGAAGATATACAAATGGCCGTAAGCACATGAAAAGAAGGTTCAGCATCATTAGCCATCAGGGAAATGCAAATCAACATGACAATGAGATACCATTTCATACTCATTAGAATGACTGCTATTGAAAAAAAAAAAGGAAAATAACAAGTGTTGGAAAGGATGTGGAGAAATAGGAACACTCATTCATTGCTGATGGGAGTGTAAAATGGTACAGTCACTGTGGAAGACAGCTTGGCATTTCCTCAGAAAGTTAACTATAGTTTTACCATATGACCCGACAATCACACTGCTAGGCATATGGCCAAAAGAATTGAAAGCAGGGACTTGAACAGATATTTGCACACCAATATTTATAGCAACATTATTCACAATTGCCAAAAGATCGAAGCAACCCAAGTGCCCATCAGCCAATGAATGGATGAATGAAATGTGGTATATGCATACAATGGAATAATATTCAGCCGTAAAAAAGAATGAAGTCCTGATACATGTGACAACATGGATGAACCTTGAAGACATCGTGTTAAATGAAATAAGCCAGACACAAAAGGACAAATTTTGCACAATCTGTTTTGAAACAATTAGAATAAGCAAATTCATAGAGTCAGAATCTAAGATACAGTTTACCAGGGGACAGGTTGGGGATAGGGAATAGGAAGCTAAGGCTTAAAACATACAGGGTTCCTATTTTGAGTGATGGAAACGTTTTGGTAATGGTTGGTGGTGATGGTAGCACAACATTGTGAAAGCAATTAACAGCACTACTGAAATACATATCTAACTGTGATTAAAAGGGGAAAATGTTAGATTGTATATTTGGTAACAGAATAAAAAAATTTTAAAAACCCATGGAACTACACTACACAGTGAACCCTAAGTTAAACCATGGACTTTGATTTATAGTATATTATTATAAAAATGTGCTATCAACAATTGTAACCAGTGTGCCACACCAATGCAGGGTGTTGTGGTGGGGTAATATATGAGGACCCTGTGTTTTATGCATGATTGTTCTGTAAACCCACAACTTCTCTAATAAAGGGGGAGGGGGAGTGAATGAGGTAAAAAAAAAAATGAAAAAAATAACATTGAGAATTCTTGTATCTGGAAAAAATTAGAGTGTAGGAGAAAAAATGTAAGAATTGAAATGTAAAAGCCTGGATTGCAGTCTTCTAGACAGATCATTTAACTTTTCTGAGCCTCATTTTCATTATCTGTAAAGCATACATCTATATAACATGATGCCATCTCTTCCAAAGGATCATTGTATTCAGCCTCTGTCCATAAGGTCTCAAATCACATCCATTTCCCTCCCCAGTTAGTCGTTTTCACCACTGTAAACATGGACATGCCGATTTAATGAATAAATGCAATGCTTCCTCTTAGCTCTCCCAAAGATCAAAGCACATTAGCGAAAGAGTGTTTGCAGCATCCGCAGCTTCCCCTTCCGGGTGAAGATCCCGCTGGGTTTCCCCGCTCTGCTCCGTTTATCGCCCACTTCCTTGCACTGTCCCGTTACTCCACCCAGCACCCTTCCCGGACAGAAGCCGCTGCTCTGCTGCAGGGACTGCAGCGCTCCAGCAGCCCCACTCAGCCTCCTCTTTCATGGGACTGAAATCCCTCAGGGCGTGCACGAGAGCTCATCGGGTTGCAATACCCAGGGCTGCACCCTCAGACACTGGGGAAATGCATCTTCGCACAGCCCGCGCCCAGCACCTGGCCCCAGACACTTGCAGCCCGCTGGGTGCCGAGCGCCTGCGCAGTTTACACCCGCAGGGCCGACGAAGGCGCGCGGTGGGCGTGGCCCGCCCAGGCGAGGTGCTCGGTACTGAGACCCCCAGTCGTATGCGCAGGGAGTACAGTCGTCTCCCCCGGCTCCTATCCCGCTGCACGTCTTGGGACTCCAGGTGGTGGCTGGAGCTTCCACGTTTCTTCCCCTCTGTGCTGGCCCTGAACTCAGTCGTTTCCTTTGAGCTTGGATGATACCAAAACTGCAACCAGAAACGACTTGCTTCTGCACAGGCCTCGGCACCTCCGCGGGTAGCAGGCGCCGTGGATGACAGGCAGATATTGTGTTCAGTTATGTCTGCAGGCAGGCTGGGCTGGGGCAGTCTCTGCTTGCTAGCCTCATTGCTCTACAAACCAAATAGATCGTCTAGAGTGACAGCAGTGATTTTTTTTCCATCCAAATATGTTAGTGGTTTTTTTAATATTTTTGATTGATTAAACGATGTAAAATCCTTTTCTGGATTTTGTCTGGAGCTTAGAAATGCTTCTTCTTGTGTGATGTTATTTATATATTCTTATATGTGTTGTTCTTTTTTTGGGGGGGGGGTGTGTTAAGAAATCTTAGAAGCTGTAATTGTAAGAGAAGAATTATTTCTATAAAATTTTAAATAGGATCCTGAGCTACACTTTTAAAGTAAGCTCATCAAAAGATCCAACTTACAATGGCTTCGCTCCCAGGGGAATGGATTAAGTTTAAGAACATATTTTCCTGGGGTACATATAGCTCCAAACCACGACAACCTCTTTCAGTTATACAAAGATGTAATTACTGGCCTCTATGAGGTGGAGACGTTTCCATAGGTACTTCTGAAAAGTCTGAGGAACCCTTTACTGAGATGCTTGCCCTTTACTCTTCATATTTTAATCAACTACAATCTGCACTTATCTACTTAATAAAACACAAAACATCTTTCCTATTAAAACCTTCCCTTGCTTCTATGAATTTTATTGCTTAACATTTATGAAAGGTCTCATCTGAATGTTGTGTTACATTAAATAATTGGGGCATGTTTATAATTTTATATTTTTGTATCCAACCATCACTGACCTTTATCTAAGGGTCAATGAGTTTGAAAAATAATGCATTAACACATTGCCTTTCAGAGCAGATTTAGATTTAAGGGAGTCATTCTGATCCTGATTTCAAATTCTGCATATTATTTGGGGATTAATGGAGGCAATATTCTTTCCCAAATGAATTATCAAGAGCAAGTCTATTACAGTTTTATATAACCCATCGTAATAGCTCTTCACTTTGCTATTGTAATTCATATGGGTTTTCTACAGTCATCAAACATTGTTTTAAAATATCCCTGAATAATTCCCAATTACAGTTTATCCGACAAATATCAGATGACATCATTTTAATAGAAATACAACAAAATAAGAGGACAATATTTACAGCCTGGGAATTCCACTGGGCTTGTGTTTCCTAGATCAGTCTGATGCCAAATCTGCTACTCATAAGCCAGGAAGTAGCTTTTACCCAAAGCTTCTAAACCCCAGAACTCTCTTACTTCATCAAAACCAGATGATGAACCCCTGCTTGCTATTCTTTTTCCTAACACCCAAGGCTTAGGTGTGCCCACTTGCACCATCTTAGCTCTAACAGGAGCCTGACTTTCTGTGATGACACCACCACGAACCATCATCTGTCTCCAATTCCATCTCCTCTGTGGTTAGTCCCAGGCTATTCTTAACCCTAGAATCAAAGCCACTACATAACCCTCTGTTCCGTGATGCTTTTTATATCTGATACTGTACATTATTTCCTTTGTCTTGCTTTCACATTGCCGTTATTGCAACCAGCCACAAACTGCCTTCAGTTTGAACAGACGGGTAAGGTTTGGTCGCATGCAAAATGTGCTCAGATCGTGGTACACACATACCAAGGATGAAAGTGCATTTATGTCACAGGTTTTTTTTTTTTTTAACTTGAGAAACAAGAGTGGGAGTGTGATGTCACTTAAAGAATGTCTTTGAAAAAAATTTTTACCAAGTTCACCAAGAGGGAAGCTTGAAAACCTTGAACTTCCCACCCCTTCCATTTACCTGTGTTTGTCTGTGCACATCAACCATGAAGGCTACAGCTAAACTATTTCACTTCCAATTTCAAAGGATATACATACAAGATAACAAAATATATGTGTAGTATGTTCACGTTAGTTTTATATTTGAGGGTGTCTTAGTCTTAGCCAGGAGACCCTGGACTGGGCACCTACTAGGAAAACATTTTGCCATGAAATATTTTTATAAAAGGAAGGAGTGAGAAGTTATGCCTAATACTTGAGAATAAATAAATAACTGAAATGTGATGCTTATTGGGTGGCAGCAAGAGCAGAGGCTGCAGAATAGTGGGAGGGAAAGCCCACTGCTCTGGGTTGAGGACATTGGATTTGAGGAAATGGGGATAACAGGTGTACTAATCTTTTCTTCCCGAAATTTAACCAAGGGAAGAGAATGTGGATTTGGTGAAGGAAGATGTGGCGGTCAAAGGAACAGGCAAGGGTAGTTTAGTTTATTAATTGGAAAACATTAAATTGTGAATTTTGATGGGATTGTAGTAGGACAGTGGATTGAAAATGCAAGAGAGTATATGTCCTGGGAAAGCATAAATGTTGCGAGGGGCAAGTTTTTGAATAGTTCCTGCATTGATGAAAAGAACAAATTTGCTAAAAAACTAAGCTAGGTTGCTGGGCATGGTTGAGGGGTCTGTTTAGGATGATACCATGTGAGCATTACGTGATATTTTCTCTCATTAGCACTAATAGCTACTTGTGGTGATGCTTCAAGAAATATAAAGGGTTGAGTTCACCAAGGAGCTTTTCCAGGAGAATAATGTAAAGGTGGGTGGGGAAAAGAGAGGAAAGGTTAAATTCTAGCAACATAATATTGAATGTAAGAACTATTTTTGTAGAACTCTTATAAAAGTTCATCTGATTTATAAAAACTAGATGTTAGTAAAGTTTATTCTTTGCTAGCACAACCATAACTGTGATCATAACTAACAGCATTAAATTATATATCTGAATGCAGTTTAAAAGGGGAAATTTTAGATTATATATATGGTGCTAGAATAAAAATAAAAAAAATAAAAATGCCTGGAACTTCACAACAACAGTGGACCCTAAATTAAACTATGGACTATAGTTAATAGTACAATTATAAAAATGTGCTCTCATCTACTGTAACAAATGCACCACACCAATGTAAGGAGTTAATAAGAGGGTGGTGTATGGGAACACTGTATTTTATGCATGATTGTTCTCTAAATACACAACTTCTATAATAAAAACAAAAAAAGAGCAACAAAAAATTGCTTGCTTTCATCTATCCCCGTGCTTTGTACTAGTTCATCTGTTTATTTGGCCATTACAGGATGCTTGAAGTTAGAAGTAGAAGAATTTATATCAGCCTTGGCCTCTGACAGACCATGTATTACTTTGCAGACTTTTTCTATCAGCATTTGGCGCCCCTTGGCTTTGTCAGTCATGGGGACAGGCTGCTGACTGCCAGTTGCTGACTGCTTTCCTTGCCTTGACTTATCTGTTATGCTGCAACACGTGCATATTTTATCACTGCTTATTAAGGGAATTCATGAAGGTTTGCAGTATTCATACTTTGGTGATATTACAATACATGAGATACAGATAAACAAAACATCAAACAAAATACATTGGATGGATTAGTGAGAGATTTGATATTGCAGAAAAAAATAAAGAACTGAAAGACAACTAGAAAACTATACAAATAAAACACAGAGAGAAAATATAAGTAAAAATGGACAAAGCATCAGTTAGTTGAGGGGCAGCTCAGGCAGCCTAATATATATGTAATTGGAGTCAACCAGGTGGTGGCAGAAAAATACTTCCAAATGTAATGAAACTATAAACCAACAAATTCAAGAAGCTCGAGGCATAAGGAACATGAAGAAAACTACAGCAAGTCTCAGCATAATCACATTGTTAAAAAGCTGGCATTAAGAAAAGAAATATTAAAAACAGCCAATGGAAAAAAAGGTATATGTACAGCCAGAAAGTTAAGTGTAACAGGAGATTTTTATGGGAAAGAATATAAAAACATAAGCAAGAAGACACTGCAGCATCTTTGAAAAAAACAATCAACACAGAATTCTATTCCCAGCAATAATATCTTACAAAAAAGAAGATGAAATAAAGACTACTCAGACACATACAGAAGCTGAAAGAATTCGCCATCAGCAAACACGTACTATAAGAAATTTTAAAAGAATTCCTTCAGGCAGAAGGAAAATGATACCACATGGAAATCTGATTGCACAAAGGAAAAAAAAAGGCAGCAAAATAGTAATAGGAGTTTTCTCTGGCCAGTGAGATTTTGGGAAATACTTTTTTTTCTTATTGGTATTTTTTAAAAATTTTGAACCAAAATAACATTAAAGTGACCACTTTACATATAAATTATATCTATGTAATGTACAGATACACAGAGGACATCCATGCACATATTCATACATAAGGTGATGGTGTTGGGCACAGTGAGAGATATAAAAAATTTAGGCTTCATCCTTGTGCTTAAGTAGTTTAAAATTTAGTAGAGTTAAGGAGATATGTACTTCCTAGATCACTATTGAATTTAAGGATAAAAAGGACCACAAATAAAGTACTCTTGGGATTCAAATTAATTCCAGAAGAAATGTTACATTTCATCGAAAAAGATTTGGGAAAGCTTTGTGGAGGTGATTGTATTTGATAAGAATCTTGAAGACTGTAAAATTTTAATGTGCAAAGATGGGGTTAAGAACAGTCGCAGCTATTGAAAGAGCATATAGAAAAGCAAAAATTTCTACATGCTCTTTCAGTACCTTAGACTTTTCCACATCTTCAGAATGGAAGATGAAATGCATTAAAGGAACAGCCATCAGCTGAGTAATGTTCCTGTAGAGAAATCACATATCATCAAGCACTATATAAAAAATTGGTGGTCATTTTGTGGATGACCTTAATTATTCAAAAGAAAACATTGCACTTACATTGGTAGGCAATGGAGAGACTTAAATGCACTGCATCAAGCGAAGAGCAATATGTCACTTGCATACCTGTGATGTGTCAGTCTGCTCCTTTGGGTGTCTCCAGAAACCAAGCCTGAGTCAAGAACTTGTGTGGGGATCGTTTATTTTAGAGAAGATCTCAGGAGGAGAGGATGCGGGAGCAGGGAGACTGAGACAGGGAGAAAGAAAAGCCAACAAGATGGTGCCTTATCGCATTTGTTGCTGTGGGAAACAGAGGCTTCCAGAAACTGATCCTGAGCCAAGAACTTGTGTGGAGGTTGTTTATATTAGAGAAGATCTCAGGAGGGGAGGGTTATTGAGACAGGGAAGAAAAGCCAACAAGATTGTGCCTTATTGTGTTTGTTGCTATAGGAAACAGAGGTTTCCTTCCACTTTGACTTCTGAGATGCCTGCAGAAAGCCTTTGAGGATTGTCTGCATGATGGACAGGAGGCTGGGACAAGTATCCATTGGTCCTCTGGCCCTGCTCTTTGATGGCGTGAACATACCCACAGCTCCAGGTTGCACTTGCTTGTAGACTAAATGTTCTGTCTCCCAGTAGGGGCTCTCCCCAAAGCCAAAATAGACTTACAATATGTGCTTAAGTGAGATGCTTTCTGCTTCTTTCCTGGGAACCTAAGGAATTGTCCATCCAAGGTGACGGTAAAAATAGAGGTGGACTGGGAAATATGATCCAATGCTCAGGGTTTTAGGAGCTTTATCTCTTTTGATCCCTAAAATGACCTTGTCAAATAGATATTATCTCAACTTAGGTTAAGCACATTTGGCTCAAAAAAATTAAGCAATAATATGAAAGTCTCTGAGCTAGTAAATTGCAGAACGGTTGTGAACTCCAGTTTACCTCTAAAGGCAAGGTTATATATGAGCAAAGTAATTGAATAATCAAAATGATAATTGAGAAAAATTAACCAGTGTGCCAAGGAGGAAGAGAGTAGCTTAGGATAGATCCTCATTTATAAGTGGAGAATTCATGAAAGGAATTATGTTATATACCCAAAATTAGGGATGAAGAGCTCAAGTTTATGCTTAACCATTATCTAGCTGTGTAACATTGGCTAAATTATAGCAATTATTTGTCCATCAGTTGCTCATGTGCAATATGAAGGAGTTGTGCTCGTGTTGTGACACATAGCCAAATATCAACACTGTATGACTATGTGGTTGAAATAATAACACCGAGAATTTAAAGCAGGAAGAAGGATGGGTGGCATTATGGAGGTCGATTTGCTGAATTATTAGATATATGTGGAGATAAAAGTGTCAAATTATGAAAATTAAACTTCATTCTTATTATACAAATGTATTTCAGGTCCCACTGCATGAGAAATTCCAAACCAATACATCATAAGTATTTTCCAATTTAATATTAGAAATAGACATATGGATATGGTGCTATTTTTAACCCATTTTGTAGCTAAGACTTGAAAGATAAGTAAATTGCTCATGCTCACCCAGTTAATAAGTGAGAAAATATATAGAAAAATCTGATATAATAATACTGTTCCTGCTCACTGTTCTCTACAGTCACTAGTCTGACGCTTTACAGAAACAGATTTGGGGCAGGGATAGAAACTTCTATTTTTTAAACACATTAGGGTCTTAATGATAGGGTATATGAACTTAAGTTTTTTGACTACAGATTCATTTACTTCAACTGTAAACTTGATATTGATAGTTTTACTGACAGCTTCATGAAAGCTTATAATATAAATTTATTTTCGTAAAAATGCCTCCATCATATTTCCATTATTTTAGTGTGTTTTGTCTAATGCTTTCAAGAATGGGTGATTGGTTGAGCGATGCAGAGGGCTTCTGGGATGCCACCCTTTTCCATTTAGCATTCTCAGATGTGGTTACAAAGGTATGTTCAGTTTGTGAAAAGGCATTGAAATATGCACTTAGGATTTCTGCAATTGTGTATATGTATATTCTCAGTAAAAGTTTTTAAAATATTCACTTGTTAAGAAAGGATTATCTGAGGGCCTCCACTTCCATTAAGATGGAACAGACATCCTTTTCCCTGTCCTCCCACTAAGTGCAACTAAAAGCCCTGGTCAGTGTATACAACAGATACAGGAAGTCTTTGAAAAGTGGAGAGCGGAAGGCAGAGCATCTATGCATCTCAAGAACAAAGGAAAAACACAATGGTGAGTTTGCTGCGTATTCTTTTTTCCTCATGTATTCTAGAGTTGGAGCTGGAAAAGCTCATGAAAACTAAAGAAATGACTTTTTTGGTATCTATGTGACAAATAGGAAGTCTCAGGGGAAAGAAAAACATTGAACTAAATAAAAATAAAAGTACAATATATCAGAATTTGTGACATGCAGCCACAGCAATGCTGAGAGGGAAATGTATAGCACTAGATGCATACATTAGAAAAGGGAAAGGCTCAAATCAATGAACTAAGCTCTCCCCCCTCGGGAACCTAGAAGGCTCCTTTCCCTGACAAATGCTCTCCTGTTGACAAAGTCAATGTGCTACTTTATCTTAACCCTTCAAAGTCATGGACACTATTTACTCTTCGAAAATACTCCTGTCTTGTGTTTTGAGATAGCAGGTGTCCTGATTTTCTCCATCTCTGGCTTTTCCACTTAAATCTCCTTCTTGGATTTTACTTTTTCCATTCACTCTGTAAATGCAAAATCATGCAGAACTTTGTTCTTATTTTCCTCTCTTTTCATTCCACACATTACCTTAGTGAGAACTTACTTACCCTTCTTGGTTAAACATGCATACTGATGACTTCCAAAAATCTACCTTTAACCCAAAAATTGGCTTCTGAGAGCGAGGCATATTTCTTCAGTTCCTACCTGGAAAACTTCACTGGGATGTCTTATCAGCATCTCAAACTCAGCATTCAAAAAACTAAAGTACCTTCTTCCTTGGAAAGAGACAAATTCATTAGCAATTACAGTATGTGGGGTAGGCTCCAGAATGGTGATATGTATATTTGAATGACTTTGTTGTCTTTTGTTCATACTTTGATATTTCCCTATGAATTCTATCCTATCACTTGATATTTTAGTTTAGTTTTTTATTCTGATTTGCTTTTGATACTTAGGTATGGACAATGCCACGCATTGTAAACTCTGAACTGCAACCATCATTTATTTGAAAGTGCATTACTGATGCATCACAGAGTAGATATAATTTTCTGAAAAAGTATAGTTATAGATAAATGATCTAAATAATAGCAACCTTTTATTCTGAGTATGCATCTGCCACTGCAAATGCCCTAAATTCTCAACATTACCTGCATGTACCATTCTTCCTGCTTAAAATCTCCTTCTACCCTTGTGAGTAGGTTCTTTGTCTTCATTTTTTAAAAAAAATATTTCAATGACTGTTATAGTGTCTGGCATATAATGCTCCAGGACAGACATTTTGGACCTTCTGGCTCAAAGTCTGCCCAATTTATGAAAGAGAGGTCACTGAAAAGAAAAATAAATGGGACTTCAACTTAGACTCTTTGGATTTGGTTGCCGGTATCAATTCACAGACTTGTTCATAAATACAACACCATTTTGACCAGTTAGCATGAGGATGATCACTATGAAAATATACTGCAAGGACTGAAATAATTATTTCTAATTTAACCCTGGTCTAATTAGCATTTTATTCTAATCTGCTGGTATGAGAACACTGTCATTCAGATCATGGCACTTTTTCTGATACTAGATTTAATTCTTAATGTCTTTTCCTTTGTATTTTATACATGTATATCCATCATAATAATTTGTTTCATTCCTAGCTGTGCCAATGTAACAAGGTGAGAAAGTAAAATATTCATGGCAGAACATGCAGTAACATTTCACCTCCCTGACCCTTCTCTGGTGCATAGTTTTACAGGACTAGCAGAGATCTACTTTTGCAAGCTTAGTGTCACCTTCAGTTTTGTTAAAGGCCTAAATTATTTGCAAAGGTGATTTCCTAGTGATTGTTTAACTCCAGTAAAATGCTACTTTCAGAGTAGCATTTCCAATGAAATAAGTCTACTGTGAAGACTACAGGAAGAAATAGATGTGAAGCAAAATCAGTAAAGTTAATGTTGCATCTCTCTGGGATGTTATTTTAATCCCTTTCTCTTTAGTGACTTACAGTTACAATTACAGGACTTCAGTCTCTTATGCACTTAACATATCAGGGTTGTGGGATAATTTATGTGCCTAATAGGTTAATGAATCTCTTGTGACAAAAGTAATCTCTTATAATAATGTTTATTGTAAAATTATCCTTGATGATTTGGGGAGCATATTCCATCTATTACCCACCCTGTGATTGTGAATCTTACTGCTATTTTCCCTGAACACATTGGTCTGACAATCAAAGTATAGCACTATTAGTTGCAACAATGCTGAGCATCTGGTTTTAGGAGAAAAAAAAAAACTATTCCAAGTTATGAGCAAATAAATTTATTTTATGCACCTTAAAAGAAAGCAGGTCTGAAAAATCAATCTACAGGTATGAAGGTGCATGCTAATGATGTCTGTCTGTCTGTTCACTGGAAGAGGAGAATGGTGGAACCAATGCAAGATAAATGGAACTTTTACAAGTACAGAGTATCTGCTTCAGATCAAATTTTATGAAACAATTAAACCCATGTGCTCTAAATTCACCTAAAATAAAGATGTTTTCTGCCTATACTTCTCTGACCCACTATTCACCACTTTCCAAACCTAGCTTTAATTAAAACAAAATGCCCTTCGCATACTGCTCCCTGGAGGTTCTCATTTAAGATTCCCTCCAGTTCAGTCCATCCCGCATGCCGAAGCCAGAATTAACCATCTGAAATACAACCGCACCTTGCCTTTTCCTTCTTCAAACTCTTAAGAGGAGCTTCATTATCTAGCAATCAGAGGACAAATTTCTCATACAGGCACATCCGGGACTCTTCATGACGTCACGTCAACTTCCTTTTCCCAAAGCCAGTTGGTAATGACAAGCCTGTACCATGGAATCAAACTCCTGGGTCCACAATCCCAGTTCTGCCATTTACAAGATTGGAAAACTGTTTAATCCCCTCTAATCTGGTTTTCTTATCTGCATTGTGGGAAGAATAACAGTACCTGCTTCATAGGAATGCGGGGAAGAATAAACAGGAAATTTCCCTCATGATTGCTCAGCGATATTTTAAGAGTTTCTCTAACTGTCCTATGTATTAGAAGCAAACTGGAGCACTTCTCTTCCTTTGCAAACCTTAAACTTTCCCTCATCTATGCATTTCTGCAGGCTATGCCCTCTGCCCTAAATATCTCCCAGGGTTTAAGCCCATCTCAAATGCATACTTTTTATAAAGGCTTTCCTCCTCAAATCCATGGGAATAATGATTTTATTTTTTAGTGTCTCTCATATTATTAGTGCTTTATGATTGTACATATCATTCTCATTCTGTTGCAAGTATGTGGGTTTCTTTTATTTTTTAGTTTGTCTGAAAATCCCCTGAGGTCTGAGTTGGTATTCTACTTCTATTGTTTGCCCCGAGGCATCTAACACAGAACCCTGAACACATTGTTCTGACAATAAAAATATAGTAGCTATACTGCACATTTTTAATTCCATATTATTAGTTCTGGAGAGTTTTGAAGAAAGTGCATAAAGAAGCTGAAGCAAGCCCTCCCCGTCACTCCACACAAGTCTTCCCCGTCTCCACACATGCCCAAACAACAGGCAATTCTTTCAACTCATCTTTCACTTCCTTCTCCTGCTTAAATATCCAGTTGTCACTGCAATTTACATCTAAATAACTTACAAAGAAGTATGTACTTTTATCGAAAATTTAGTGACAGGAAAATGTACAGGTAATTCAAGATTCTGGAATTCTCTTTGAGGTTATATTTGGCATGACTTTTTTTTTTTTAAAAAAAAAGAGCTTATAATTGACACATCATCATGAGAGATTTTTAAGAATCAGTTGATGTACAAGGTACTAGTGCTTTTTGACTGCTGGAATATCTGTCCTGTTCTAAAATAAAATGACATCAATATATATGCTGTTAAACAAATTTGGGCAGATTAGATCTTTCAAAGTTTTGATGAGTTTACCCCCCATGCCTTTTCATTGTTGCCCCCCCCAAAAAAAAAATTACACAGAAGTACACACATTAGAACACATTCTGTGGAAAAGTTAAGTAGTGCTGATCTTGGCAGAACTATTATGTTATATTGTATTGTCATGGTGTTTCTTAAACAAACAAACAAAAACACAAACACTATAGTGAAACAGTGTTTCTCAAACAAACAAACAAAAACTTAATCTTTCTGCTGGATACAAAACAAGAGCAACCCTTCCGTGGTTATATTAATTATACATAATGTCATATTCCTATTATAGTTGGCATTATATTGAACCTTGTTATAAACAGACCTTATTCTGCTAAAAGTTAAAGTTTATTCGTAACTGTCATAACAGGGCCTACATTTTACTGTTATGCTTTTCAAAATTTATATGCTTAATACATTTCCTTTGTACCAAATAATACAGGTATCTATAGTGATTTGTTTCAAATACAAATATGTGTGAATGTAAGAGCAATTAGAACAAGTCACATAAACTTGACTGTTCTTTCAGAGATTTCTCAAGTATTTATCTTAAATATCTACATCAGTGAGGCAAAGCAATAAAGATTCTTGCATGAGAATGTCTTCTTAGTGTCAGGATCGACCAACAAATTAGAAAATCAAATAAATGGGTTCCATGTTATGATTGAAGATAGTAAGTGATATGGTGATATGATTTCCAAGTGAAATAAAAGGATTTGGTGCAGCTAGCATCTTCCCCTTAGCACTGAAAATGGCATGCGTAGAGATTAACATAAGAGTAGAAACAGCAAAACTGACAAAAAGCTAGAGTTCTAAATACATGCCAAATTATGTTTTATTTAGGGAATAATGAACCTATGTGTGTTCTCTTAGTGTCTTAGAAGTCCTGAGAAATATATTTGTTTCTTCTAAAACTATCTGTATGTTTTGCTTAACACATTCTGTGCTTTCTCCTAGAAAAAAAGAGACTCTCCTATCCTTACATGGAATAACAAATTAGGATGGCTTCACCCAGTGGAATCCCCACAATCTAACAAACAAATCTGAGCATAAGGTTTACACTCCCCTGTCCGGCGCTGCCCCGCTCGGTCCCCGGTTCCCGGCCGGCGAGGGGAAACAGGGAAGGAGAGAGAGAGATGCAGACTGCGCGAACTAACCTGGTCATGAATCACGACTCGAACCACACGGCAGTTGTGAAAGCAAGCCCTTTACTACAGCTAGATGAACATTCTGTGTTACTGGTTCCCACACGGGGCACGGCGCCTCGTGGGAGAGCAGCCTCGATGTGGCCGTCAGGCACGGCTCCTTGTGGGCTGTCTCACCCTACCCCATCCGGGTAAGACCTTTTATACACAATTAACAACCAATAAGCTTCTAGGCTAGTATCGCGTATACAGGATTTCGATTGGTAGGAGCGGGTGGCGGATACATGCGTCACTATGCGGAAACAGGATGCAGGCGCCATCTTGGCTCACTCGATGGGCGGGGGTAACTCTAGAGCAGGCTGCAGCGCATACGCTAGGCCCGATTCGGGAGGCGGCTTTCCACATCTCCCCCTTTCTTACTTATTTTTGACCCAGTGTCTCCAGTGATGAGCGTGCTCCCGTGAACCCAAATGGTTCACAACCTCTTTGGTGCTTTGGGGAGTCTGGACTAGGCCTCAGCCATCCAGCGGCGGAGCCTCTAGCACCAACCAGAATGCTCACGTCATATGGAGACCGGAGAGTCCGTAAGCTGGAAGCAACGTGACTCTCCCTGCAGTGCTTTGCCTGGCAACTGGGGAACAACGACGGGGGCAGGAACAGCAGTAACCAGAGTCGGGGGTGTCACTAGGTGTCTCTGTGCAATGGCTAGGGTCCAGTCTGGCCACAACTAGGACTCTGCCCTAGAGACCCACCTGAGACAAAATTATGACTACTGGTGTCGCCTTTTACACCCGAGAAACAGCCATGCGATTCGCTACAAATTTTGCTCCAAAGCGCCCCACCTGAGGCGACCAGGAAGGGGTATGGTTAATAAATCGGTCACTATCGGGGGTAACAGAGGTGGGAGTCATAGCCATCATAGTGGTAACACGCAATTGCTGCTGCGCTTGAAACAGGCGTTCTAGCAAACATTTAACAACGACTAATCCCACCAATAATCCCACTGCAATGAGGATCCAATTAGTTAAATTGGGCCAAGAGAACCAGGAAGAAACACTGTTCTGTAGAACCTCGCCTAACCCGGAGAGATCGACTTTAACGGGTTTTAACTTGATCCCCCCAATTGTGTCTAAACTAGATTCCACCTGTTGGGA
Organism: Choloepus didactylus; assembly: GCF_015220235.1. NCBI lineage: Eukaryota > Metazoa > Chordata > Mammalia > Pilosa > Megalonychidae > Choloepus > Choloepus didactylus. The sequence continues at coordinate 8,402,966 of NC_051322.1, forward strand.
GAGATTAACAAATTCAGGAAAATATGACCTTTTCAGCCAATCAGAGACTCTGGAAATGCTTCCGGTCACGTTGACCCTGACAGGAGTGACACAGAGTTTAACCGTAAGCCACCGGGTGTCACATGTTTGCTGAAGCACTCTCCAGAGTCCATCTATTTCCAGTCCAAGTTCATCTATCTCCGCTTGGAGTTTCTGAATGGCCTGGAAATTTAAGTTCAGCATCTGATTGTGGCGGCGTAGCACGTCTCGGGTAAGGTTGACCAAGCCATTTACCGTTTCCATCGTTATGGCGAGCTGCCGATCTGTCCATGCTTGTAGCACAGCCTGCCCGATCGTTGGGACAAACAAAGAGGAAGCTACACTGGCAGCATTCGATAGCCATTCTTTTATGCCTCTTGGACGCCTAGACTTAGAGAAGGGGATATTGTTAAGTGAAACAACTTGAGAAACAGGGCCAACCCAGTCGGTTGCCTTGACGGGGAGCCAGACATAACTTGGGCGATACACTAGGATAGCGGGGCGGCGAGGCATCCGGGTCTTTGGAACGGTTGCAGACTGTAGGAGCAAGCCCTGGAAGGAAAAGGCACCTTTGAGTCTCCTTTTTACTCAAGATCCCTTCACAAGACTGGCGGCTCTTCCCTGTAACGTTAAGAAATTCAAGCAAGACTCCCTTACTTAACTCGCCATTACCAGTTTCACAAGTAGCATTCGCCGCAACTGTGGTGTTGACAACCTTGACAGAGAGGTTAGCAAAAGAGAGGATCAGTGTGTCATTGGTGAGGGGGAAGGACTCATTGAAGCTTGTGGAGGAAATATAGTTCCACTAAAAAGAAAAAGGCAGATTAGAAGGATTGCTATAGGAGAGCAAAGAACAGAGTTACCGATCCTCTTTTTGGGCAACCGCGGGGTGGTTAGTCCTACTATTATCGTCTTGTCGGTCGTCGCCATCATCAGCAGGGTCGGAGGCTTGGTCTAATGGTTCAGGTTGTATATTCGTTGGCGTTTCTGACAGCTGTTCCTTGGCTTCTTCAGGTGATGTCACGGTTCTCACCAGTCTTTCCGGAACCCACACTGGTTGACGTCCTGGTTCCTGGGGAAAAACACAAACAGAGCCTCTGGCCCAGCTGAGCACCGGGTCAGGGCCTTTCCACTGCCCCGACAGGACATCCTTCCAACGGACTAGACCTCTATGCGGAGGACTCGGGGTGGTGTGTTGCAGGGCAGGTGTCATTCCTTGTGAATTTTCGTTTAAAAAATTATATGTGAGCAAGGCTACAGACAGTCGAGCTTTTGGGGACAGGCCGTGGCCTATACCCTCTTTCTGTTTTTTAAGCAAGTCTTTGAGAGATCTGTGCGCTCTTTCAATGATTCCTTGCCCCTGAGGGTTATAGGGGATGCCATGTTTTAATTGGACATCCATGTTGTCACAAAATTTTTGGAAGGATTTACTAGTGTAGGCAGGCCCGTTATCCGTCTTTAACGTCTTTGGCTTACCCCAAGCTGCCCATGCAGCAAGGCAGTGTGCAATGACGTGGGAGACTCTTTCTCCTGGTTCAGTAGAGGCAAATAAAACTTGGGAGCATGTGTCCACCGACACATGTAAGTACTTGATCTTACCATACTCTGAATGATGAGTGACATCCATCTGCCAAGTATCCCCTGGGGTGAGACCCCTAGGGTTGACCCCAACCGAGGGGACTGCTCTCTGCTCTGCACAATTGTTGCAGGCTCGGACAATATCTCGAGCAGCTGCACGTGGTATGCTGAACCGCTTAGCTAGGGTACCTGCATTGATGTGAAACTTGGCATGGAATTCTCGGGCTTGTTGATACGGTACCAGCGTCGGAAAGATGTGCAGCTGTCGAGTGGCTACATCTGCACTATGGTTCCCCTGGGCCATAGGGCCAGGCAAACCTGTGTGGGCTCTAATATGGGTTATGTAAAAAGGGTGTTGCCTGGTCCATATAACCTCCTGTAGTTTGGCAAAGAACGTCCTTACTGTAGAGGAATGTTTAACAATGCCCACTGTTTCTAAAATTTGTACAGAGTTCACAACATAAGCAGAATCCGAGACGACATTTAAGGGCTCGGAAAGGCTTTCCAGGACTGCAATGATAACCTGCAGTTCTACCCATTGAGGCTTTTGTGGTTGGAAGAGCACTGTTTTAGGAGTGTCCCCCTCCACACAATACGCCCCTGTTCCAGAGCTGGAGCCGTCCGTGTATACGGTGGGGGCGCCTGCTAGTGGCCTAGGAGAGGTTACTTTGGGAAAAATCACTGGGTGCCGGGTGACAAACTGCAAGAGAGGAGCCTTAGGGAACTGATTGTTAATGGGACCAAGAAATGTACACCGGAGAATGGCCCATTGATCTATGCATCCGGTGAGTATCTCAAGCTGCTGGGAAGAATAAGGCACCCTGAGATTTTTGGGCTGCTGACCGAAATGCTGCACAGCCCTTTTAATGCATTCTAGGGCCAAGTCTGCAACCGCTGTAGGATAGTGCTCTAGGACTTTTTTGGGGGAAACTCCAGGGTGGACCCAGAGCAGCGGCCCCCGCTGCCACAGTACCGCAGTGGGCTGTAATTCTGTCGGCAGCACGCAGGCTTCAAAAGGCTCATCAGGGTCTATTCTCTTCAATGCAGCGCCACTGAGCGCCTGTTCCACCTGGCATAGTGCTCGCCTTGCCTCTGGAGTGAAGCTTCGAGGTGAGTTTATATTAGAATCCCCCTTCAACAGGTCGAACAAAGGTGTTAGTTTGACATTGGGTATTTTTAGGTATGGACGGATCCAATTGATATCCCCCATGAGTTTTTGTAGATCATTGAGAGTGTGTATATTGTCTAGCCTGAGAGACACCTTTTGGGGGGAAACATGAGTGGGTGCGACTTTCGCCCCCAGGAAAGTGGTAATGTCAGTCATTTGGATTTTTTCAGGGGCAATCTCTAGGTTAGCTTCTCTAAGACTAAGGACTAAATGTGACAAAACTGTTTTAAGAAGATCTGTGTCTCTATGGGCTAAGAGAATGTCATCCATATAATGGATGATTTTCACTTGAGGGAACTGCTGCCGAGTGCTAGCTAGCTTCGCAGCGACATACAGCTGGCACATGGTAGGACTATTAGCCATGCCTTGGGGCAGGACTGTCCATTCAAAGCGTTGACAGGGCTCCTCTTGATTACTAGAGGGCACAGTAAAGGCAAACTTAGGAGTGTCTTCAGGGTGGAGCGGAATAGAAAAGAAGCAATCTTTCAGATCTATGATGAAAATCGACCAGTGCTCCGGTAATGCCGAGAGAAGGGGCAGTCCCATCTGAACGGGCCCTAAAGGCTCCATGCAATCGTTAATAGCTCTTAGATCATGTAGCAGTCTCCATTTACCAGATTTCTTTTTTATTACGAATATAGGGGTGTTCCACGGTGACATGGAAGGGGCGATATGGCCCTTTTCTAGTTGTTCTGATACTAGGGCGTGCAACGCTGCAAGTTTTTCCTGTGGCAAGGGCCACTGAGGCACCCACACCGGAGCCTCGGTTTTCCATTTTAGTTTTATAGATGTGGGTGGGAATCTCTCCTCAGTGGCCCCTATGAAAAACCCAAGCCTCGTCTGTCAGACTTGGGGGCAGCTTGTATAGGCTCCGCACGTCCGTGCAGTGAAGCTCCTAAACCCTTGCCGGGGGTATACCCCATTTCTTTTAGCAGTCGCTTAGAGGTTGGGGAGTAGCCGCTAATTAAAGTAACGTCCATTTGGGTCAGAATGTCTCTTCCCCACAAAGACACAGGCAGGGCTAATACATAAGGCTGGAAACTGCCTTGGTGTCCTTCTTCATCGGCCCAATGAAGGGCAGCTGCACTGAGCATGGGCGCTGAAATTTGGCCTATTCCTCTAATGGGCTCTTCCGCCCTGCTCGTTGGCCAGGTGGGGGGCCATTCTTGTTGTCTTATGATAGACCGATCGGCCCCTGTATCGAGCAGGCCCAAGAAAGATCTGCCTTGCACCTTAATGGTTAGCATAGGTCGAGACTCCAGGGACATATGGAGTCCCTCAAAAATCGCTCCACTGGATCCGAACCCTTTTTCCCCTCTCTGTCTGATTCTGCTTGGAAAGACTGCATGTAAGCTGGGTAAGAGCAGGAGCTGCGCCAGCTTATCACCTTCTGCAATGACTAAGGTGCCCCGCTGAGATTGAACCATAACTTGGGCACGGCCTGTGAAATCTGAATCTACAAGTCCTGGTATAACTGTTAATCCTTTCAGGGCCGTGGATGCTCTTCCCAATATGAGCCCTACAGTACCAGCCGGTAAGGGCCCCTTGAAGGAGGTCCCTACTAACTGGACACCCATGGAGGGGGTTAGTACGAGTCTGGAGGTGGCACAGAGGTCCAGTCCTGCTGAGCCGGGGGACGCACGAATTTGATCGGATCCTGTGTTGTCGAATGGCATGCAAGGGGGTCCGTCGAAAGGGCGGACCCCCTCTTCCCGTTTTTTGGAATCTGCTCGGGGCGGCCAGAGAGGCGTCTACCCTGCGCATCGAAAACCGATTTACAGTCTTCTGCGCGGTGGGGGCCTTTGTGGCAACGGCCACACGGCCTGGTTGCTGCACCTGGTTCGCCAAACCGTTGAGTGGCAGGGGGCTGACGTCTATTGGGACAATCTCTCTTAAAGTGCCCTGATTGGCCACAGCCATAGCACCCGTTAGACTTTGCCCCTAAGGTTCTCGGGCTTTTTGTAGCCACCTGTAGGGAGCTGGCTAGCATGGCAGCTAGACCTGCATTAGTTAAAGGGCTGCCAGCATCTCTACAGAGCCTGACCCACTCTGTCAAATTTTTTGCTCTGTTTTGTGCCAGGATAACTTTGCACTCCTTGTTGCACTGCTCAAAAATCATTTGCTTAGCCACAGTCTCTGCTACTCCTGGATCTGAGAAGATTCTCTCAGCTGCGGTTTGCATCCTGGCTACAAAATCCGCAAATGGTTCTGTGGGGCCTTGGTGTATATTGCTGAGTGAGGCCTGAGCCTCTCCCTCACCTGTTAGCTTTTTCCAGGCACCCACAAAACAGCGGAAGATCTGGGCATAGACCTCTTGTGGGAAACCCGTTTGGTTCTGGGCATGGGCGCCTCTCCCCAACAGCATGTCAGCATTCCACCCACCACGTCTCCCCGCCGCATTCCTTGCGGCCTGCTCTTCAGCTAACTCCTCAAACCATGCTTTCCAATCTATGAATCGGCCTGACGGCAAGCAAGCACGGGCTAGCTGAAAAATATCTGCGGGTGTATGATTTAGAGCAGAGAGGTTCTCGATCATGTTCAAGGTATAAGGGGCATTGGGGCCATACTGATGGACGGTCTGCCTCAATTCCCTCAATAGTTTGTAATCATATGATTCGTGCCGATTGCCACCTTGGGGATTGATAATAACCGGGTACATTTCTGAGACTGGCTGCGGCTCAAGTGGCTGGTAGCCACCCAGCATGCCAAAAGGTCTAAATGTTGTGAAAGGGTTCCATCTCCAGAAATGTCTCCCACCACTACCTAATGGCAAAGGGTCCTGAGGGCCTGTATACTCGGGCGGGGGGTACGGCAAAGGTTGCCCCTCCCCTGACCGACCCATCGGGGTTTCCGGGTCTGGCAGCAAAGGATAATTACATTTACTGGGCATGGCCACTAGAGGGAGCTCTCGGCGAGGTCCTTTGGTGGGACCGCCCAAGGCGTCAGTTGGGAGCTGGGGTGTCCCTGGGGGTGCAGCGGTAGACATTGGCGGGGCGGAAGGCCGCACGGGTGTGGCGGGAGGCTCCTCCCACTCAATTAGCGGGGATGCTTCCGCCTTCTCGTCAGTATCGCTATCTGACTCTGAGTCAGAGTCACTGGACTCCGGCGGTTTGCCCTTACAGGAGCCGTCCGCTGACGAAACTGACTGGGTTTCTTGGAGCGCGCACCGTGCTTCTTGCAAGACAGAGGACGGGCTTAGGCCGGTAGCCGATTCTAGTTCAAGGACCGCACGGACGGTCTCCCATATGGGTACTAGAATCGGGTCCATACACACGCCCGTCTGGCGCGCTCGGTCTATGTCGCGACCGAGCTTCATCCAAGAGGGTAGGCTAAGGCTGCCGGTGCAGGCAAACCAAGGGGCAAAAGTATCAACATCATCAAGAAAACGCTGAAGGGAGCTTTTCCTGACCGAGATACCCCGTTGTTTCAAAAGGTTCTTTAAGGGAGCTAAGAGAGGTGAACTTCCGGACTGCCCCATGATTGCAGTCGGCACTATACTTCAGTCACTCGGAGAGCTCTTCCGAGTCCCCCGGGGTCACCTGAAAACCCACGGGCCCTAACTATCATGTAATAAGACGCACTCACCTTCTCGCGTTGATCAGGCGCGGGAAGTCCGCCGTAAGCTCGACGCGCAGCGCTGCTCTCCTCACAGAGGGACCGTCGAGAGCGAGGCAGGAGGAGGAGCTTCCCCGTACGGGCCACCACTTGTCCGGCGCTGCCCCGCTCGGTCCCCGGTTCCCGGCCGGCGAGGGGAAACAGGGAAGGAGAGAGAGAGATGCAGACTGCGCGAACTAACCTGGTCATGAATCACGACTCGAACCACACGGCAGTTGTGAAAGCAAGCCCTTTACTACAGCTAGATGAACATTCTGTGTTACTGGTTCCCACACGGGGCACGGCGCCTCGTGGGAGAGCAGCCTCGATGTGGCCGTCAGGCACGGCTCCTTGTGGGCTGTCTCACCCTACCCCGTCCGGGTAAGACCTTTTATACACAATTAACAACCAATAAGCTTCTAGGCTAGTATCGCGTATACAGGATTTCGATTGGTAGGAGCGGGTGGCGGATACATGCGTCACTATGCGGAAACAGGATGCAGGCGCCATCTTGGCTCACTCGATGGGCGGGGGTAACTCTAGAGCAGGCTGCAGCGCATACGCTAGGCCCGATTCGGGAGGCGGCTTTCCACACTCCCCCAAGAAGAACTGCAGTCAGCAAGGAAAGGTATTCCCATATGGTGTGTTAACGGATGCTTCTCTACCAGTCACATTAATTATTTTACAAGTTGGGAAAACATATTGACAACTTGAACCAGCCTGCTATATAAGTCTCAAGGAAATGTTTTTGTTCCATGGGAAAGAGTGTAAATAATTATGTATCACAAATGCCAATTCTGAATGTGAACTTTAGATTATTTGCTAACATATAAGAAACAATTCAAATATTTATCCTCTACCATGTGGGGAGAGAGCATAACTGTGTTTTCGAGAATTCTAGTGTTTGTGTTTATATTAGATACAAAATTGTTGCATATCTGTTTATAAGTCATTTAATCTCTCAGAGCGTTTTAACAACTATTTTGCTATAGTAGATATAAACAGTAATATAATATTACTTTTGTGTGGCTGCTGTATTAGTTTCCCAGAGCTTCTGTTTCAAATTCTCACAAACTTGGTGGCTTCAAACCACAGAAATTTATATTTTAGAGTTCTGGAGGCCAGACTTTGGAAATCAGGGTGAGCTCCTCCTCTCAAAATAATTTGCTTAATCACGTCTTTTGTCATACATTAATATTCACCCTTTTACCATTTAAGGCAATATTAACAGATTCTGGGGATTAGGACACAGACATATTGTTGGGTGGGGGTCAGCGTTGGGCCCACAGCAGTTAGTTCTTGCTCAGCAAATACAATTAGAGAGTGGAGAAGTAATGACCCAGTGTTTGTGAAAATGCTCTCAGCTCTTCCGATGAAGTTACTTTAAGGAAATAATTCATTTCAAATTAGAAATAAACAAACAGGCAAACCAACATTCCTTGGGATTTCACTGATTTTAGGGTGGCAGTCTTGAAATCTGACAAAACTGAAAATGGGTGGCTCTTTTGTCCTCTTCCAGCAGTGGAGCTCCAGAACTATTTATAACATATTAATTTATTCAAAATAAAAAGACAGAAGTGAACTTCTCTTGTTTTTTCCCCTTCCTCCAGCTTCCAGGTATGGATTCCTTTGTTGATTTTTTTCACTCTTAATGAAGAAATAGATCTTAAAGGAAAAATCATCCAGGTACATATTGGTAGCACTGATACATATTCGAGATCACCCTCAAGGGTCTCCTTGGGATTTGCTAATATGTACTTTGGTGCAGTGTGTCATCCGTCTTGGCATTTGAAGATTAGTCTTCCCTTTGCAGCATGCATTAAGGTGTCTGTAGTAATAGACTGGCCCATTCTGAAAACCCATCTCTGTAATTTTAAGCTTTCCAGGTGTTCTTGAATTGTTTTAAAAAAAAAAAATGCTATAGTGAAATACACACAGGATATGGCTCCATCTTTCAGAAGACACTCAATATATACATTTGGCTGCATAGAACCAAACAGGATGGCATGGTCAGGATACATGTGAGAAAGTCATAATTGCATTTGTTTTCCAAAGCTACTGACTTTCCCAGATAGTTATCTGCAGTGTTTCTAGTTATTCTACATTAGTCAATGCACTGGATACTTAAAGAGTATGAGGTTTAAAATAAAGCAGATCTTGAGAATAAGTATACACTGAGTATTCATGAAGACAATCCATTCATGTTCTGTACTGTTTACAAATTAGCATGAAAACTTGGTGTAAGAATCTGTATTATTTTCCAACTGCTAAACACTTTCTTAGTATCACTAATGTGCATTTCAGTATCTATATGGTTGAAGAGCTTAGTTTTACTGCTTTTTCAATGTTACACATATTATGTCTACGAGTAGGACTTCTTAGTAATGTTGGGTATCTCTTTTGAAATAATTCTTAAAGCAAATATCTTCCACTTAATCCTACTTGGGACTCAATTAACCAAGTGTTCAATCATTGGACACAATTATTGCATGTTTGCCATAATTTTACATTTAGTTACTTGCAGATTTTTTACTGTCATTCTCATTATCACGCACATTAAAAGATGCAGAAACTTATGAAACACCCATGAAAATGCTGGGCACATAAACATAGAGTTTAAAGAAGGGATTCCAGTATTTTTTAGTAATCTTGACTCATTGTGAGATATATTAAGCCAACACACTTTAAATGAAAATGTCTTACCTGTAAAATAAAAACTTTGTAGCAGTTAGGGAGGTAGGCAGTAAAGACACATTTCTGAGTAACTAAGCACTTTACATTATATTAAAAAGTAAAGAAAAGAATAAACTATTTTGGAATTAATTTAACTAAGAATGTAAATGACTTATATGTGGGAAACTACAAAGCATTCCTAAAAGAAATCAAAGACCTAAATAAATGAAAGGACATTCTGTATTCATGGACTGGAATACTAAATATTGTTAACATTCAATTCTACTCAAAGCAATTTACATATTCAACATAATCCCAATAAAAATTCTGCAACCTTCTTTGCAGAAATGGAAGTCAATCATCAAATTTATATGGAAGGATTAGAGGGACAAAATAGCCAAAACTGTACTGAAAAAGAACAAAGTTGGAGGACTCACACTTACTGATTTTAAAACTTACTACCCAGCTATAGTAATCAAAACAACATGGTACTGGCGCAAGGACAGACATGCAGACCAATGGAATCAAATCGAGAATTCAGAAATAAACACTCACATTATTGGCCAACTGATTTTTGGCAAAGGTACCAAGTCCACTTAATGGGAAAAGACTAGTCACTTCAGCAAATGGTGCAGGTAAAACTGGATATCCAGAGGCAAAAGAATGAAGGTGGCTGCCTATCTCATCTAGAACACAAACATGAACTCAAATGGAACAAAGATCTAAATATAAGAACCCAAAGTACAAGACTCCTGGAAGAAAACATAGGGAAGCATCTTCAAGACTTTGTATTAGGCAATGGTTTCTTAAACTTTACAGCAAATGCACGAGGAACAAAAGTCCTTGTGCATCAAAGTACTCCATCTTAAAAGTAAAATGGCAACCTAGAGAATGGGAGAAAATATTGGGAAATGACATATCTGATAAGGGTTTAATATCCAGACTATATAAAGAAATCCTACAATTCAACAGCAAAATAACAGACAACTCAATTAAAAAGGGGCAAAGGGCTGGAATAGACATTTCTTCAAAGATACATGAATTATGCAAATGGCCACTTAGCACTAAAATGATGCTCATCATCGTTAGTCATTAGTGAAACATAAATGGAAACCATGAAATACCATTTCACACCCCCTAGAACGGCTACTGTTGAAAAACTGGAAAACAGTGTTGGAGACGATGTGGAGAAATAGGAATGTTCATTCACTGTTGGTGGAAATGAAAATGGTGCAGGCATTGTGGGAAACAATTTGGCAGTTCCTCAGAAAGTTAAGTATAGACTTACCATATGACCTGGTAATCCCTCTTCTAGTACATACTCCAAAAGAATTGAAAGCAGGGACTCAAGCAGATATTTTCACACTGATGTTCATAGTGACATTGCTTACAATTGCCAAAAGATGGAAGCAGCCCAAGTATCCATCAACTGATGAGTGGATAAACAAATTATGGTATATACACCCAATGGAATATTATTTAGCCAGAAAAAGGAATTAAGTTCTGATACATGCAACATCGTGAATGAACCTTGAGGACATCATGTTGTGTTAAATAATCCAGGAACAATGGGGAAAATATTGTATGATCTCACTGATATGAAATAATTGGAATAAGCCAGTTCATGGAGTCAGAAACTAGAATACTGATTACAAGAGGCCAGGGTAGAGGTAGGAAATGGGGAATTAATACTAAATTGGTATGAAGTTTCTGTTTTGTATTACAGAAAAGTTTTGGTAAAGGATTGTGGTAATGGTAGCACAACATTGTGAATGTAATCAATACCACTGAGTTGTGTATATTCATTTGGTTAAAACAGAAAATTTTAGGTTGTATGTACATTACTAGAATAATTAAAAAAAACAACAACAACAACATAGGACCGTACCACACAGTGAACCCTGATGTAAACTATGGACTATGGTTAATAGTATACTTATAATAATAATTTCATCAATTGTAACAAAACTACAACAATAATGCAGTGTTAATAATAGAAAAACTTTGTGCATCAAGGGGTATATAGGGACTCTATTTTCTGCATGATTTTTCTGTAAACCTACAACTTTTCTGATAAAAAGTTTTAAAAATATATAAATTAGTACTTACTTAAAAACATCATGAGTTTGTGCTACATTTTTGAAATAGCATATTCTTTACTGTAAATATATTTTTCCAGCTTTCACTGTCTTTTATTTCTTGAGACTCTGAAATAAATACTTATCTATTGAGCTATAGTTTATACATGGCAAAGTCCTTTCTAAGTAATACATAAAATTATTGTTTAATTTTGTTTAATATTGTCATAAAATTAAAAAATAATCTGCTGTTTAGTGAGAATGAACATTAAGAGAATAAACAATTTCTCACTCTATTACTATATTTTCTGATAAATGATTTTTTGTAACACTTGAAATGACTCTATTATCTCATTTTTTCACAATGTAAAGCAATTCCTTTTTTAAGTAACTTATCATTTTTTTTTCCATTGAAACAATATTTTGATTTCATTAAAGAAATGAAATCTGTGCATAGGATTTTATATGCAGAAAACTTGTTGGGTCCATTAATAGGCTCAGTTTGCTGACTGTAGAAAACTATAAAATTAGCAAAAGTGAGATTTTTATATCTTCTTTTTCATTGCTTACTTTTTTTTCTTGTCTTATTGCACTGCTAGGAACACAACTGCAAAGTTAACTGCAAATTATGAAAGAGGGCACCTCTTTATGAATCTAATTTAAAAGGAATGCATCCTGAGTCCACCTTAAGTATTGAGCATATTTATGCCTGGATGTTACTTTTACTTTTCATTTTCTTAATGGTGTCTTTCAAAGAACATAACTTTTAAAAATTGAACACATTTAATTAATCAAGTTTTTCTTTCGTGTGTGTGTGCTTTATAGATCTAAGACACGTTTGCCTGCCTGAAGGTAATGAATATTATTCTTCTAAGGTTTATTTGAGAAATTTTATAGTTTTTACTTTTAAGTTTAGGCCTAGGAAACATTTGAAGATTTTTTGTATGAACAGAATGAGGTAAAATTAGAGGTTCCTATTCTACAATACAGATACACTATTGTTCCAGAAATATTTGTCAAGCAGAATACTTTCTCTCATGGAATTACATTGATACCATTGTCGAAAATCATGTAACCCTATATATTTTTGGGTTTACTATTATGTTTCAATGATCTATCTGCCTACCTTTATGAATATACAACGTTGTTTTGGTTTATGTAGCTTTATAATAAGTAGACAATTCTTATTTTAGCATTTATTTTCAAAATTGTTTGGGTTCATTTAGGTATTTTGCAAAATATATGATGCAAAATCAGATATACTTGAAAGAAAAATGATAATTAAATAATAGTAGCTGGAGATTTCAATATCCTGCTCTCAATAATTGGCAACAAAAATAGAGAAGACTTATAAAACACAATCAACTTTAATCTTAAAAGTATTATGCTCAGTTGAAAAACATTAAGGCTCATAAGGACAAATATTTTATGATGTCACTTGAAAAAGATAACTAAAATTATTAAGTTTACAGAGACAGAAAGTAGATTAGAATTTATGAGGGGGTGGAAGTAATGAGGGAGGGAGATCTTTTACTTTGTGGATATAGAGTGTTTGTAAATAAAAATTAATTTTAAAATAACCCAGTATCAACCAATTTGACATAGTTTCCATCAATAGAATATTTCAACCAATGACTACACAATACACATTCTTTTCAAGTGCATATAGGCAACTCTTCAGAAAAAACCATATCATAGGCCATTAAACACACATTAATGAATTAATTAAGAATGATTGAAATCACACAAAGTATTTTATATAAACACAAAAGAATTCAAATAGAAATCAATAAAATAAATAAATATGGGGAAAGCTCTATATTTTAAAAATAAACAATCCACTTGAAAATAATACATAGTCTTTGAAAAAACCATAAGGGAAATTAGAACAAATTTTAAATTGAATGTAAATAAAAATATTGCATATCAAAATTTCTAGAATGCAGCTAAAGGTGTGCTTAGAGGGAAACACATAGCCTTAAAAGCCTATTTCAGAAAAAGGGTCATGATCTCAAGTCAATAACCTAAACTTCTGCTTTAAAAACCTCAGGGGGAGAAACAGTAAAGCAAAAGAATTAAAATAATAAAGATTTGTGAAGAAAACAATGAAATTGAAAGCAAAGTAATTTTAAAAATTAATGATACCACTATATACTACAGTTAGTAGTATTTCAGCATTTTTTCATAAACAGTAACAAATGTACTATACCAATACTATGAGTCAAATTGAGGGGGGTTGGTTAGGGATAGAGGAGGATTAGAGTTTCCTTTTCTTTTTTTCTTTTTTCATCTTTCACTTTATTTCTTGTCTGGAGTAATGAAAAGTTTCTAAAAATTGAACAAAAATTAAGTGTGGTGATGGATGCACAGCTGTATGAGGGTACCCAGGGGCAACTGATTGTGCACTTTGGATCTTTGGATAATTGTATGGTATCTGAACAATCTCAACAAAAATGAAAAAAAATTAATGATACCAAAATGAGTTACAGGAAAAAAAGTAGCAAGACTTAAAATAAATAAAAATAAAAATAAAAATAATTTAGGCACACTACTTGGATGAATTCCCTCACAAAACTGTTTGAAATACTTAGTATGAAAAATTTACAGGCCTAAACAAATAAAACATAAAGTTGTTAGATACAGCCAAGTCACAAGCTATATTAATTGATAGGGGAGAAAATATTTTTTGGTAAAAGTTTTTAATAGTTATTAGATAATTTTTTAAATTGTATTTTAAAACTTTTTTTTTCTATTTCTCTCTCAAGATCCTTTAAGTGAAACAATTCTGATAAAATAGATAAAATGGGCATGTAGTAGTTGAAAATATGTTGAATTTGGAACCAGATCAGATTTCATATGTTGATTTTTCCCTTTAGTATTTGTGTGATTTGGGTCAAGTTATTTAAGAAAACCTGACTCTGGCTCTTCATAAGAAGTGCACATTGACTCCACTTAGATTACAAATTTATGGTAGAATTCAATGAGATCATGTATTTAATTTTTAACTTATTTTCCATAAAGTATTCTATTTCAAATATGTAGCATTTTATTATTTAGTTTGGGGGCTCTAATCAATTAATTAAATGTATGAGTCATCAATTCATACAACTATTCTATACAGTCATTGAACTTATTTGAAAATTGCAAGTGCCTTATGTGACAGTGTGGTGGCTTAGAGTTACACACCTCAAAAAAGCGTGCCCTTAACCTAACCCATTCCTCTGGGTGTGAATCCATTGTAAATAGGACCTTTCCAGGAGGCTCCTTCAGATGGGGTGTGGCCCAGATCTTTACTCAGGAAGGGTCTTACCCCTATTACTGAAAGCTGTTTGGGGGAGGCTTTAGAGAAAACCAGGGGGAGCAGTAGAAACTGGAAGTCAACGGAGCTCGGAACAGGAAAGAGGATCCAGGAGAGGCTGCCATGGGCAGTGCCGTGTGGCGGAAAAGCCAGGGACCAAGGTTTGCAGGCAGCCAGCCCCAGAACACCATGGTCTTCTGGGAGAAGGCATTGCCTTCATGATGCCTTGATTTTTGACTTCTCCTGGCCTCAAAACCATGAACCAATAAATTTCCATTGTTTAAGTGAACCCATTGCATGGCATTTGTTTTGGCAGTTAGGAAACAAAAACAAAATTGTGAGAAAACAAATGATATATAAATAACATAACTGTATCTAACTTGTGCTACGTATTGTAGTCAATATGTTTTCACTTTCATACAAAGAGGCAGTTTGGAAACGACAGATGGGGTTTAAAATCAGGGCAGAATCAGCAGCTCTGTATTTCCTAGCTGTGTGCTCTTAGGTAAAACCCCTCACCTCAGTTTCTTCCAGGTAAAGCACAGAGCTTGGAGAGATGACCTCCAAGCAGCCTGCAAGCATGACAGGTTTGTCTTGTCACCTTAAAATGATAGATCTGTTCTGTAAGGCAGTGAAGTGGTTTCCTTAAAATGAAGTTACCTGTCTTCTTGTGAGCCATCCAAAATACTCTCTACAGATCCAGCACCAGGCCAGAGATCATTCTACTGCATGAATGCACTTTTTAAAAAACGTGGTAAATTTCCTGTTTTTCCTCTCTGAGTTTGCTGGGAAGATGTTGTTTTAGGAATTAATCGGAAGGATGCAAGTCTGGGAAATGAATTGTTTTGTTAGAAAGAACATGATTCACAAAGCAATTTTTATAAAATGACTTTCTTTTTTTTCTGACTGGGGAGAAAAAAAGGAGAAAAAAAAAAAAAAAAACAGAGAATTTCCCTAGACCCTTAAAACTCATAATAAAAGAGAGTCCTCATAATCATTTCAGCCTGAGAACCAGCAGGCTGCTGCTCCAGTTCCTGAAGTCAAAGAAAACATTGAGCAAAGAGACCTAGATTTGTGCTTCCCCTTTCTCTTGATTTTATGCATTTTCCCTATTCCACATTTAATGATCTGCTTTTGTGGTGACCCCTTTCAACTTCAGAGCTGGGGAGCAGAGGAAAGTAGGAAAGTCCTCCAAATTCAGATTTAAACTTTTTCTTTAACTATTTCACTGATGAATTTTGAATTTCTCCAATGATGCCAAGGCTTTCGAACCTCGTAGATCAGACTGTCAGCATCTTCCCATCCCAGCTTCCTTCTGCCAGCTTCACTCTTCTACTGTCCTCCTTGGATTGCTGATTCAGGAGGGTTGTCACAGAGGAAAAACAGCAGGGCAATCCAGCCAGGTGTTGCCTTGAAGATATTTTTCAGGTGAGTCAATTATTAATCTCCCTTTGGATGACCTCTTTCTTCTTTGGCTCTCCAGGCACAGGGTTCAATTTTTCCCCAACTCAGTATTTAGCAATGAGAGAAGGTGAATGGCAAGGAGGGTCCAAGATTTGCCAATGGCAACATAAGAGGAAAACCTCAGCCTTCTTCATTACCCAGGATTCTTGTGTCTAATATTAGACATTCTATATGCTTTATTTGATTCCAAATAATTTTTGTTACGTCTTAATATCAGGGGTATCTTTTGCCCATGGATCTTCAGGAATCATGAAAGTGACATCCTGTGTTTGCGGTTTGGGCTTTAATTTTCCTGACACCTCCAGTTTGAAACCCAAATGATCAGAAGGATTGTAAAGCCTTATTCTCACAGTCTGGGTTCAGATTAAAATTAGGAATAAATAAACTTTTTTATAACCTCCTGGTCTGTAGTTCACATCACATATAACTTCACATTTTCCTTCACATTTTAATTTATGTTATCATTGCCATTGATAGTCACCATAGCCCACAGCTTAAAAGGATGGACTCTGAACTGTTTTCTGCCATAGAATAGCCATTTTACCTTGAACAACTAGTTCAACTTTTTGTGCCTCTATGAAAAAGAAAAAGAGTTAACATGGGTACCTACCTCAGAGGGTTGCTATGAGGATTAAATAAAATAATCAAACAAAGCTCCACCGTAACACAATGTCTGGGCTGTTGTTGCAAGATGGTTGGAGAAGAGACCTATGCAGCCACCTGTCTGTAAGACCTGGGGGTTCAGCTGAGCTCCCCAAATCTGCCACTGTCCTGGGTGGACAGGCCCTTAGGAAGGCTTCTGTGTCCTGAGCCTGCCTGAGACTTCTAGCTACCCTATTCCCACCCAATGCCGCCCCTTACTCTCCCCTCACCTCCACGCCTTACCTGTGCCTTCCCTTTTGTAGATAGGAACCTCAGTCAGGTACTTTTGATGACAAGAGTGGGCAGGGTTTGTGTGGGGACAGTTCTCAGGTGAAGGGTAGGAAATAATCACCTATCACATTCTATCAAACATTGCTTTATTCTGGTCTTTTACTATATGTATCAATGGATGAGAAAGCCAGACCCAATGTAAGCATGACAGAAGGTGAGCAATTATCAGTGGTACATCATCACGTCATCTGTGCTTTTTCTTGCCACTATTCCTTGGCATGTGGCATCCTAAAGTGAGTCACTCCTTCTTCTGAGCTCCCCTAGTATATATTTTATTCTATGTTATAAAACTCCCCTTGTTTTACATGGTTACTAAATCATCCATTTCAGACATTAAAGGGGAAGATCCTGGAGGTCAGTGTTCCTGTCATTTCTTTAAACCCCTACCATGATGATTTATTTGCAGAGGACAAGCCCAGGGAATATTTAGTGAGAATATTGAACACTGCGGCCTGCAAGATCCTGTTGCTAAATAAATGTCGACGTGCAAGACACATGTATTTTGAAAGCCACCTCCTGCAAGAAGTTGAGCACTTAGAGAAGGTAGGGATTTTGACTCAGTGGGTCCCTTGACAGCGTCTGGCCTTCCTTTGAAGATGTCCTGGGTGGTGCAGCTCTGTAAGTGTGCACTTCCATCCACAGAATCTGGGTGTACTGGTCAGGGTTCTCCAGGAAAACAGAGCCGACAGGATATATATATGCAAATATTAAGAGAGTTATTATAGGAATTGACTCACGTGACAGTGGGAGTTGGCAAGTCAGAATTCCATAGGGCAGGCCACAAGTTGGGAGCTCTGATGAAGATTTCAATGCATTCCACAGGAGGAGCTGGCTGGCTGAAGCAGAGATAGAAATTCTCCCTTCTGACAGCTGAATCCCCAGTTCTCCACTTAAGGCCTTCACCTTATTGGTTGAGACTCTTCTCATTGCTAAAGGCAGTCTCCTTTGCTGATTGTAGATGCAATCAGCCGTAGATGCAACAAGCTGACTAATGATTTAAATCCATGAAATAGCCTCACAGTAACAATCAGTCCAGTGCTTGCTTGACCAAATAACTGGACAATAAAACTTAGCTAAATTGACACTTGGACAAAACGTCTTTCTATAAAACTGTCCTTAATGAAAAGTCTAAAGAAACTTCTGAAGAGTTTTGCTTTTGCAAAGACAGAATGAAAAAAAAATTATTTCACAATTTCCTATACAGAACTGGGGGAAAGGAAAGGATAAACAACCACAAAGTATCCAAGGACTTCAAAAATATATAAGCATTTCTTCTAAGGAAACAACCTTGGTTCCCCCGAGGAGATATTATAACTTTCTCCTCATAAAATCCTGAATTTCTGCCCTCCTAAAATGTCAACTTATTGTTGATTTCTGTGAAGGAAGTACTATAGTGGACTTCTATGCCTGTAAATAAAATGCACACGTGTACACACTACATATTGAGATGATTATGCTTCTTATGATTAATTTCATGATGAATTATAAAGGTTGAGAAAAAGCACCTCCAAGAATACATAGATTACCAGAATTGTGCTGAAAATCATGAGTGCTAAATATACAAAAAGCAGCTGCCTTAATAATTTTAGAAAATAAATTGAAATAAAATATAAATGTGAAGGTATATAAAAGAGGCTTCACTCTTTCCCATAGTGTGACATGAATGAATATCTTCAAAGCAAAAAAAAAAAAAAAAAATCCTGAATACGATGAACAAATACTTTCATTTCCTTGAGAAACATACAATGAGTTTTTAAGGAATATATAGCATGCATAAGTTACCATAGCTCAATTAAATGTTACTTAAATTTATAACTAATCATACTTCATAATTCCATGTTTTCCTTTACATATTTGCTCAGCTCCAGGATCCACATATAGAGAGTACATTTTCACATATTCTCCCTATTTAATTTTAGATAGAACTTGGTTTAAATATGAAATTAGGGCTCAGACCACATGTCAGAGTTCCATTGTTGTTAATCTTCAAAAAATTTCTTCCCAAATTCCATTAGCATGTAAATAGCCGAACACTGTCTATAAGATTTTATCAAAACTGGGAAGACTTTCCAAAGATTTCATGACACTGCTAGGCCAATCTTTTCAGGAAAAATAATCAAAGAGCACTTTACCCTGGTGAGCATCAAGAGAATAACAATAATCCTGGATTCATTGAATCCTAATCTTTGTCATATGCCATGAAGTGCTTGAGCTGAGTGTGCTGACATAAACCACATACAGGGAATTTTATAAAATATGCATTTTAGTTAATTGTATAATTTCCCAATAATTGATGGAATCGTTAAGTTTGACCATTAAGTTATTTTCTTTATTGTAGTCTAACCTGCAATGTAGTTCCAAAAAAAATTTATTTATTTGATTTTAACATTTGATCCTTTGTCTGATTATAGAATTGCAGGTTGAAAAAATCCTTGCCAGGAAATCAAAGACATTGTTCCACTGTTTTTTCACTTCCATGATGTTACACAGAAATCTGAAGGCTCTGACGATCTGGTATGCATGTGGTTGTGCATCATTATTCCTTTCTATTTCTGGCAAAATTGTTTTAAAAAATTAACCTGCCTTTATAGGCTCTTGAATTTTTCATATCATTATATGTGTATTACATGTTGGTGTGAATAGTTCACAAAACACAAACAACATATTTATTGCAAAAATATTAAGATGTTATTTTCATTTCACATCCAGAAAATTTAAAAATTGTTTCTTAATCAATAGGGAGTTAAAATAATAATTGGCAAATACACAAAACAGAAGGAATATTTCATGCTAAGTCATTTGCTAAATACATTGTGCAAATCAGCAACAAATTTAATCACTGTGGTACTAAGAACATAAGAGAATTTTTAGTGGTATATTTATTTATGACTTTTATTTTCTTTGCTACATCAAAGTCTATTCTACAGGGCGATTTACCTTGACAAAGATCAAACTTAAATTTAATAGGTTTGATTTTAGAAATGGTAAGATTTCTGTTTTCCATATTATATTGTCACTTATGAGTCATCAAGACCTATTTTGAAAGAATTATCTGAGTGCTTGTATGTTCTTAGGAATGTTTTCAAGTGGGAAACTATTTGGCAAAAACAAAAGACAAATTCTGATTTTAAAGCAGTTTTGACATATTAATTGTGATTTTGTATGAAAGTGCTTTTTTATTTAATATTTATCACTCTTATCATCTACTAAATTTACGTGATCCAAATACCAGTTTTTCTCACTAAATATTTTCTCTTATGAAGAAGATGATACATTGTTTTGTCAATTCATTTTTATATCCATTAAATGCTATATCAAGCTTTAAATGGGATCAGCAGAAGCTAATTGATAAGCCAGGTTATTGTTGTTTCTATACAAATAGCAAATTAAGAGAGAGATATAGAAGAAGGCAAGTGAGAAAGTGTTTTCTGACTTCATTCTTGTGAAATAAAATTGTTTTAAATGTATTTGCATTTACTGAAGGTCATACTTGTTCAGAAAATATAATTTTTATATTCTCAGGTGTGTTATTCTGTTTCTAGAGCATTTCTCAATGAAAGTTGCTTGAATGACACCAAAAGGAATTAATCAGGATATTTTAAAAATCAAGCAAAACAGTTTTGTTTCAATTAGATTTTACTAAAGGGACTGGCAAGTTAATTGCAATCGTGTATAACATTTCCTCTGGACGGGTTTTGCAATAACAAGACCGTGCCTAGAAAAGTGGCTGCCCCATCAGAAGACAGTCACTTATTCTTTTCCGTACTCAGTAGGCACAATATGAAGATATTTTTCCTGTTGTGGCATAATTGTTACAGAGTTTTGTAAATTTCACCCACCTTAAGACAACGCAGCTATTGTTCAGATTGACATTTGTCTGCAGAATGGCAGGTGACAGGAAAACGATTATCATTAAATTGAGAAGTATGCAATCCTAAATACCATGGGCTGGTATCATGATGTAGTGCCTCATTAGAAAATATAACTCCATCTAACTCTATTTTAATGTAGATTTTCAGAAATAAATTATAACTGAAAAACATATACTGAATGAACTGCAAGCTTTGCCACCAGGCTTCCTCAGGCTATTTTAAATTGCCCAACACCTCGTCAACAGCTTGCTCAGTTCCGGACAGCAGGGAGACAGGAAGCCACATTTTTGAAGCTGTAATAAATAACAGGTTCAAAATGCTGATATCAAAATTTGTGTCATGTTTAAAAACAGCAAGGAATAAAAATGTAGCAAGCGAGGTTTTTTCTTTACCTCCATCTCTTTCCTTTTGGCGGGTTAGAAATTTAATTTGCTTCATAATCTTTGACAAAATACATTCTGTGCAAATGGAATATATTCTAATATTCTGTTTAGCTGAGTAAAGTTAGCCATGATATTCAAAGAAATTAGAGTTTGATCTCTTCTTAGGAAGGTTGGCGCTCCTCCAAACATTCGAATCAATTTTAAAGCTTTACATAACATATGGGGACCTGAATTTCTCAAGAAATCTGTATTCATTACATTCTTACTTAACGTGATCCCCTCTATTTTCCTGAATCATTTGCCTTGAAAATAATTTGGAAATTAATTCCTGAGATCATTTACTATAACTGACACCACTGGATTAAATGAAATGCTCTGTTTCTTTGATGGTTAATAGCTTGATGGTTAATACCTTGCTCTTCAACATAAGCCAGAAGTTCATCACAGGATACAAAACGCTGCATACTCATTAATACTTGTAAATGAACTCTATAGTCATGTTGGTTCTCAATGGCCCTTAACTTTCTATTATTTTAGGGAAATGTGGGGCTATACAAAGATGCCCATTTTATAAGGGGCGGGGCTTGGACTTCTCAGGCTGTAACTCAACCGCCAGCCCAAAGCGCTTTGCTGAGCTTCCTGTGCTCGTTACCACAAAGTGTTCAAATGGAAGGAGTTAGGGAAGAGCCACTCTAACTTGTTTCTCAGCTCTTTAATATTCAGGGAAATAGGAGACCTTTACGTTTAAGGCATTCATTATGCCTCTAACTGAGCGCCTTGGCATTTGAAGCAGAATTCAAATACACCTCTGCAAGGCTGCATGTGGCGTGCCTGTGCCTGCGATTTCCCAGCGTCAGCTCCACTTTGACAAGGAGGCCAAATCCATCGCTATGAATCAGAGGTCTAAGTGTTTGATCAGTCATCCCTTGCTTTTCCCTTTCACCAAGGAAAGACTAGGGCAGTTAATTGAGGTGAAGTGACATGTAGGCTTTTGAGTGTCTCAGATGCATCGTCGTGCGTTACGTAAGGCAGAGAGGAAAATTGAGCTGAAGCAGAGGAGCCAGAGCTGGATAACAGGGAAGGGAGTAAATTAAGAGGAAGCAGGAATCCAGCGTTGCTGAGATGTTAATAAGGCTAAAATGACTATCTTAGTCAGAATATGGAGCCAGGATTCGTGTGGTATGAATTTTATTGAAATAATTTTAAAACCGAGGATTAACATAACACAATCCAAAAATACATTTTAAAAGGAAATTACTATAATTAAAATCTGCAAGGGAAAGGGGAGAAGAAAAATTGAATGAGGGCATTCTGTTATATTTGCTTTCTATAAAAGTAGTTTCTAAAATAACTCATAAATATAGGGGGTTTCCAGTATCTCATGGCATTTCATAAACTGAGCTAAATCCTAATACTTGTTCAAATGACTTTAAATGTTTATAAACTTCCTTTTAGTCATATTCTTTTCATACTGTTTTAAGAATTTATATGTGCATATATTCCTGATATATGCACATATTTCTACAATAATTCAGTTTATTTAATTACCGTGAATACTGTGTCTCTGACCAAAGGATACACTTACTGAAAAGAGATGGCATTTTCCCAGCAATTAAACTACCAATGGTCCTTATCTTACAAAGGAACAGAGGCTTGCAGTTAAGTTCTGTGAGACAGAAGAATCTAGGACCAGCCACTCGTGTGTTGAGAGAGACCCAACTAACGAACCTAGAAGGAAGGGCGTTTTGGAGGCAAAGAAAGGACATTAGGAGGAAACAGCAAAAGCCGGCAGAAAATGGGAGCAAATGAAGACATCACTGGAAACATCCATGAAATAAGTCAGCACAGTGTCTGGTCAGGCCCTCTTTGAAAATGTTCCCAGAGTAAGTGATGTCTACTGTGATTTGTGCGTTCTACGTTTTCCTCTATCCTGGGTCCTTCAAGCATGAACACTGTTCACCAAAGGGCCGTGCCAGCACATCTGGTGGGACTTCAGAGCAAGATGTGCAACACTCCTATTTGTATGAAGTATCCAGGAAGGAATTTCCTAAGGCAAGAGGATGTGGTACAACTTGTCCTAAATCAGTTGGTCACTAACAGAGAACTCCTGGTTTTGACAAGAACAGAATGTGTGTTTGATACTAGTGTATCGCTCTCAATCTCTTGTTTCTGCAACGATTTGTTAGAACTCTGAAAGAAAAAATGGAGGAAATAATCAAACTGTTCAAAAATAATTAATAAAGTATTGAGAACACAAAGAGATACCAATTTGTGCCAATCTTTGTCTCACAGTGTGGCACAAGAGGAGGGGAAAGTTACTTTTGTTCATTTGAAGGGTCTCTTCAAAATGTTGGAATATGAAATGCGAGTTGGTGAGTAAAGACCCAGGACATTCAATTAACAATCTTTCAGGGGCTTGTCGCTTATCACCCTGACTTGAGTAATTAGCCAAACTTGTCTCCATGACAAGCAGGAAAGAGAGCAATGCAGACTAACACAAATCAGGATTTCCCAGTGGGATTAAATGAATGACAGAGAGATCAAAAGTCAAGTGCCATTTTGTATAGCTTATAGCATGTTTACATGTATAGATGTGGACATAGTGGGATATTTCTGGAATATATCTGAGATACATGGGAACTTGAATTCATGGGGTGGAATACTTTGGGAAAAGAAAGG
This sequence comes from Choloepus didactylus, assembly GCF_015220235.1. NCBI lineage: Eukaryota > Metazoa > Chordata > Mammalia > Pilosa > Megalonychidae > Choloepus > Choloepus didactylus. The sequence goes on from NC_051322.1 coordinate 8,426,704, forward strand.
AAGTGGTGAGGAATTCTCTATAACTCTGCTGATGAGGGGCAAAACCAAAATAATCCAATTTGTTGCTTTTATTATGAGTTTACCTCTTGCTTGGTATGTGCTATGAGACCATAAATAATGCTTATATGAATTTAGGTCACAGAAGTCTAATTATATGAATGCCATTTCTTTTGAGCATATACTGTAGTCTATGCTTAGTTTTAATAGATATTGGCAAACAGTTTTGCAATGGGGTTGTATAAATCTACTCTCCAGCTAGCATTAGATGAGGGTACTGATTGTTCCACATTCTTGTCATAAAACTTTAGTGACAATCATATGCATTTCATGCACCTTTTCTCTAGGACTGATGTGATAGTGCCTTTTCATATGTGTGTGGCCATTTGAATATTTTTTTTTGGTGAAGTGCCTTATCATATCCATTGCCCATTTGGTAATGGGCTGTTTGTCTTTTTCTTGACTTGAAGGAGTCCTGTATATATATGTTGGAGGTACGTATATTGCAAATATATTTCTCCTACCGTCCTTTGATTTTTCCAATCTCAAAATTCAGAATTTTTATGAACAAAAGTTCTTAATTTAAATAAATTCCACTTTTTAATGTTTTCTTTATTCTTAGCGATATTTTGCACCCTATTTAAGAAACTGGTTACTCTACCAGGTTTATAAGTTAATTCTTTTGTTATCCTCCAGAAGAAGGTCCCCCTGGATTGTTTTATGGTTGTGTATGTGTCTGTACATGGTGTGAGGTAGAGTCATGAATCTGTTTCTTTTATTTTTAATTTTTTTTTTCAGATTTTTTGTATTCCTCTTTCAATTTTTGTATATTAAAATTTCCTGTTGTGATTCTGAATTTGTCTATTTCTGTATTTAATTTTGCCACATTTGCTTGATATTATTTAAAGTTATGTTTTAAGTGTAGTTATAAAGAATTTTTAGTCTTCTAGGTGGATTGGATTGTCTTTTTTATTTAAAAAAAAAAAAACTTTTCATCTTTAGTAATGCTTTTTTACCCCCTTAATTTCCTGTAAGTCTGATATTAGTGAAGGTTCACCACCTTTCTTTTCTATAGAGTATTCATATGCATCTTTTCTGACATTTCAGTTTCAAAATTACTTGGTTTTTATCTATATTTAAGGTATTTCTCTTTAAATCACTATGCATTTAACTTTTGTTGTTTTATTCATTTAAATATTTGTCTTTTAATTTAAATATTTAATCCACTCACATGTAATAGAATTACTGAAATATTTGAGCATATGTATCGAATCCTACAACCTGTTTTCTCTATGTTTCCCACGATTTGTGTCTCATTAACTTTCCTTTCTAGTCTTCCTTTGAATTAATAAAATATAGTTTTTATGCAATTTTCCCAGTTTTCTCTACCGGAGTAGTGTTGATAGAACCAAGCAGGAAGCTTATCAATATCTCCAGCTCAGCCTCAGTAGGAGGCACTCTGATTGTCCCACAGAGTCAGTGAGGCTGAACAGACTGATCTTCCATCTCCCACTTGGTAGGAGCAGGTGGTGCTCTGATTCTCTTGCCAGGGTAGTGTCAGAGTCCAGCCATGAGTTGAGCCTTCACCTCCATTTGGCATCAACAAGACTGAATGAAGAAATGCAAGTGGAGCCAGTTGGTACTGCACTTTTACCCACCCCTGGTGTCAATGGGGCATGGAGGGGGGGGTGCTGAGACCCCATGCTGACCCAATAGTGGCAAGGCAGAAGAAGGTGGTGGGAGGTGGGGATATTTGGCATCTGTTCTGCCCCCCCTCTTCCCTGGCTCTGTGGGTCCAAACGGGAAGGCGAGCATCAACCCTCACCCTATAACAACAACGCCGTTGTGAGCCAGCCCGCCCTTCTCCCTTCCCTGGTGTCAGTATAGGCCAGCAGGGAGCTGAGCTTGCATCTTTACTCTGAGGCTTCGAGGCAGTGTGTCAGTGCTCCACTTTTGCCTGGAACGTGTTGAGGCTGAAGTTGAACGTACAGACCATTCTTCTACAGCGAGGCAGCCTGAGCCAGCCCTCCACATTTTCAGGGGAGCTATCAGTAGAGCCTGGTGGAAAACTGAACATAACTGAAAGTAAACACCCAACTAGCCCTACTGCTACCCCTCAAGGGGAAATTATATATAATTATATTTTCTTCTAAAATATAATGATTATGTAAAATTCTATGACTATAATATAAATAATGTCCAGGGTACAATAGAAAATCACTCATCATAACAAGAACCAGGAATATTACTACTTGAATGAAAAAAATAATCAGGAGATGCCAATACCAAGATGTGGCAGATATTGTTATTTTTCATGTGGGCAATAAATCAGCCATGGGAAAAAATCCTTCATTTGACAATTATACATTTTTTGAAATAAATGAAAAATGGAAAATCTCAGCAAATAAAAAAAAAAAGGAAATTATATAACTGAAAAATATAACAAAAGAAATTTTAAATAAAATTGCTGGATCAGCTCATTAGTAGATTGGCACTGACAGAGGATAGAGTCATGAATTTGGGGACAGATCAAGAGAATTTACCCAATCTTAACAGCAGAGAGAAAATAGAAATAAAAAAATAAACATAGTTTAGATGTAGGGAAAATAACAAACGACCTAGGATTCATATCACCAGAGTCCCAGAAGGAGAGAGGAGAGAGAGTAGGATGAAAAAACGATTTAAAGAAATAATGGCTAAAACTTCCTGAATTTTCTAAGACAAACATACATCTTCAAGAACCTGAATGAACCCAAAATAAGTCAAGTCCAAATAAATTCATGCATATACACCATAATTAAACTTTTGAAAACAAAACATATGAATAAAATCTTGAAAAATAGCCAGAGTTAAATGACAGATTACTTATAGGTGAGCACCAATGTCAAATGGCAGTAGCGTTCTTCTCATCCAAAACCATAAGGACACAAGCAATTGCTGGAAGTACTGATGATCATGAGTGTTTTATCCAGCAAAAATATTACTCAAAAATGAAAGCGAATAAAAGATATTCTCAGACACAGGAAAACTAAAATAACTTCTCACTAGTGTACACACCTTTAATCATTGGCTAAAAGAAGTTCTCTGCACCAAAGGGAAATGGTAACATAAGGACTGGAACTTTAGCAAGGAAAGAACATCAGACTGCGTATAAGTAGGCATTATATAACAGACTATCCTCCTCCTTATGAGTTTCTTAAATCATATTTGATGGTCAAAACAAAAATTATAATTTTATGTTAAATGGTGCTTAATGAATGTAGAGGAAATACTTCAGAAAATTATATTTAAAAAGTGGAGTGTGGTAAAGGGAACTAAGCAGAAGCAAGGTTTCTACTCTTGTACTTGAAGAGGTAAAATGGTTATTCCAATAGGCTGTGATAAGTTAAGTATGTAAATTGTAATAACCAGAACAACCACTAAAAAAACTATACAAATGGATATACTAAAAAAACCAACAGTATGAATAAATCAAAATGGCATTCTAAAAGTTGTTCAAGTAACCCACAGGAAGGCAAGATGAGAGAAATGGTGTACCAAGAAACAGAGAGAACAAATAGAAACCAAAAAAGTAAATTGACAGATTTAAGTCCTAGTATTAATAATTGCATAAATTTAAATGGTCTGAATACATAAAAGAGAGAAATTAGCAGAGTGGACTAAAAAATGAATCAACTATATACTGTGTACAAAAGCTCATTCCAAATACAAACTAAGTATATTGAAAGCAAAAGGATGGAAAAATATACACCATGCAAATATTAATAAAAATAAATAAGTAAAACAAGAGTGGCTATATTTATGTCAGATAAAGTAGATTCAAAGCAAGAAAAAGTTACTAGAAATAAAGATGGGCATTGCATAATCAAAAAAAGGATGAATTCCCTTGAAAGAGTTAACAATCCTAAATGTGTAAAAAATGTAACAATAGAGCTTTGTAATAGATTAGACAAACACCAATAGAGTTAAAAGGAAACATAGACAAATCCACACTTAAAGTTTGGACTTCTGTAATCCCTTTTCAAAATCAGGAAGAATATAGAAAACCAAGCAACACAAGCAACCCATGGGGTATAAACTTGTAACCAACAACTGCCAAATATACATTTTTTCAAGTGTCCATGGAATATTCAACATTATCGATCATACCTTGGGCCTTAAAAAGTTCAGCCAATTTTAAATAATTGAAGTGTTATATAGAGAATAACTGACATTCCCTAACCATAATGGACTCAAACCAGAAATCAATAGCAACAACAGCAATAACAATAACAAAATACCTCTGAAAACTTGAAGACTAAACAATATACTCCTAACTAATACATGGGACACAGTTCCACAGTTTCAGCCATTTCCCCACTGTGAAATGTAACATACATGCAAAAAGGTGACAGCCTTGAAAGTGCAGTTCAATAAGTAGTCATATAGGAAATAGGACCTGTGACATTCTTTGGGATTCGCTCTCGAACTACATGTTGAATTGCACTTCTATGTGGATATTTTGTATTCCACAATAAAAAAAATACATGAGACAAAGGAAATCTCAAAATAAATAAAAAAGTATACAGCACCAAATGAAAATGAAGACAAATTATGTCAAAACATGCAGATGCAGTTAAAGCAGTACTGAGAAAAATATTTTTAAAAGTAAATGCTTGCATTAGGGAAAAAGGAAAAGACTCAAATTAATAATAAAAGCCCCTCTGTCAAGAAATTAGTAAAAGAAGAGCCAAATAAACTGAAAGCAATCAAAAAGAATAAAATAATAAAGATAAGAGTAGAAATCTAAGAAATCAAAACTAGAAAAACCCAATGAAACCAAATCTGATTCTTTGAAAAATCAAAAAGAATTAAGAAGCCACCAGCAAAATTGAGAAATATGAATAGAAAGAAGATGCAAATCACCAGTATGGGAATGAAACAGGAGGTATCACAGCATATCTAGTAGCCGTAGCCATAAAAAGGATCATAAGGAAAGACGACTGAAAACTTAACACATAAATTTGACAACAAAGAAAAAAATGGACCTGTTCCTTAAAGCCACAAGTCACTGAGACTCAACCAAAATGGAATAGATAATTTGGATAATCCTTAAATAAATTGAATTTGTAATTTAAATTCTGCCCCCAGAAATTCCCAGGCCCAAATTGTTTCAGTGGAGAAGTCTAACAAAAATTTAAAGAAGAATGAACACCAATATTACAAAATCCCTTTTTCTGATACCAAAATAAAACAAAATGCAAAAAAAAAAAAAAGGAAACCACAGACCTGTATCTCTCAGGAACTGAGGCAGAAAAATCCTCAAGGAAAACTTGCAATCCAAATCCCACAATGCATAAAAACAATCAAACACTATAAACAAGTAGAATTTATTCCAGTAATGCAATTATGGATTACCGCTAACAATCAGTGTCTCCCACCATATGAACAAGCTGACAAAGAAAAACCATAGTATCATATCAATTGATGTAGAAAAAGTCTGAGAAAAATCCAACACCTATTTCTTAATAATAAAAATTTTTAGCAATGTATTAGTAGAGGAGAATGACCTCAATTTGTTAAAAAGCACCTACAAAAAGCATACAGATGACATCAAATTTAATGGTGAAAGACTGAATCTAGGCCCCTAAGATTGGAAACAAGGTAAGGCTGTCTGCTCTCACCACTCTTATTCAACATAGCACTGGAAGTTCCAGCCACTAGAATAAGGCAAGAAAAAAAAAAAGACATACAGATTGGAAGAAAAGAAATAAAATATCTCCATTTGCAATGGTGCGATTGCCTATATAGAAAATCCCAAAGACACTCCAAAAAATATCTAGAACTTCTTTGTGAGTTCAGCAAGTCCACAAGATACCCAATCAGTGCACAAAAATGAATTGCATTTCTATATACTAATAATGAAAACATGGAAAATAAAATTAAAAACAATACTATTTACAGTCATTCCAAAGAAAATGAAATACTTAGGTAGACACTTTAAAAAAACCGGATCTGTGTGCTGAAAGCTACAAAATGCAGATGAAAGAAATAAAAACATACTGAAATAAATGGAGAGTCATACTGTGTTAATAGATTGGAAGGCTGTACATTGTAAAGATATCAAATTTCCCCCAAATTAATCTGTAGGTTTAATTCAATCCCTGTAATAATCCCAGGAATTTCTGTAGGCATAGACAAGTTTATTACCTTCAAATTTTTATGAAAACACAAAGGAATTAGAATGACTAAAACAATCTTGAAAAAGAAGAGCACAGTGGGAGAAAATGCTGTATCTGGTATTAAAGCATACAGCACAGCTACACTAATTGAGAGTGTATGGGGTTGGCAGAGATTCTGATGCATAGATGAAGGAAGAGAATAGAGAAAATAGAGTGCCCAGAGCCACACTAACTTGCCGAAATGACTTTTGAAAAAGATGGAAAAGATGCAATAGTGGAAGCAGTTAAATAAATGGTGATAGAAAAATTGGACACTCATAGGTAAAAAATTAAGCTCAACCTAAACCTTGCACATTATACAAAAATTAACTAAGAATAGATCACGCACTTAAATATAAAACTATAAAAACATTTAAAATTAAAAAAAATAGATGAAAATCTTCTGGATCTAGGACTAGACAAAGAGTTCTTATACCTAATGTCAAAATCATGATACATAAAAGAAAAAAAAATAAACCCCCAATACATTAGACCCCATCAAATTAAACATTTTGTCCTATTAAGAGGATGAGAAGGAGCTATAACATGGGAAAAAATGTTTGCAAACCACATATTGGGGACAAAGGTGTAATACATAGACTATATAAAGAACTCTCAAAACTCAAATGTCAACAAAAATCCAAATAGAAAATAAATAGAAGACATGAAGAGACATTTCACTGAAGAGGATAAACAGTTGCCACACAAGCACATAAAAAGATGATCAAGGGAAATGCAAATTAAAATCACAATGAGATTACATCTATTAGACTTGCTAAACTATTTTTTAAGTGTCAATAACAAATGCTGGACTGGATGTGGTGAAACTGGATCACTCACACACTGCTGGTAGACACGTACAATGTTACAGTATGTCTGGAAAAGTGAATGGTGGTTCCTTATAAAATTAAACAGTCACTTGCCATATGAACAAGCAATTTTACTTTGGGCATTTAACCCAGAGAAATGAAAACTTAAGTTCATGTAAAAATCTGTACCCAAATCTTCATAGCAGCTTTATTTGTATTACCTAAAAACTGGAAACAACCCAGATGTCTTTCAACAGAATAATGGCTAAACAAACAGCAGGATATCTGTGCTGGTTTGGATGTATTATGTCCCCCAAAACACCATTATCTTTGATGCAGTCTTGTGTGGGCAGGAAATGTATTGGTGTTGATTGGGTTGGAGACTTTTGACTGGATGATCTTTCATTGGATGATTTTCATGGAGGTGTGGCCCCGCCCACTCAGCATGGGCCTTGAGCACTATATAAACTCAAGACAGAAGGAGCGAGCTTGCTCCAGCCAAGAGGGACACCTTGAAGAATGCACAGAAGCTGAGAGAGGAGCTGCAGATGAGAGACAGTTTGAAAACAGCTGTTGAAAGCAGACTCTTGCTCCAGAGAAGCTAAGAGAGGACAAACACCCCAAGAGCAACTAAGGGTGACATTTTGAAGAGGAGCTACAGCTTAGAGAGGAACGTCCTGGGAGAAAGCCCTTTTGAAACCAGAACTTGGAGCAGATGCCAGCCACGTGCCTTCCCAGCTAACAGAGGTTTCCCAGACACCATTGGCCATCCTCTGGTGAAGGTACCCGATTGTTAATGCATTACCTTGGACACTTTATGGTCTTAAGACTGTAACTGTGTAGTCAAATAAATCCCCTTTATAAAAGCTGATTCATTTCTGGTGTTTTGCATTCCGGCAGCATTAGCAAACTAGAACACATCCATACAATGGTAAACTACTCAGCAATAAAAAGGAGCTGATAGTTGATACACTCAACACCTTGCATGGCTCTCAAAGGCATTATTCTGAGGGACAACAGCCAACCTCAAAAGGTTACATCCCATATGATTCCACTTATGGAGTCCATTCTTGAAATGACAAAACGATAGACCCAGAAATTTGATTTGTGGTTGCCAAAGGTTAGAAAGGACAGAGGGTAACTATTTACTAAAATATGAGTGCATGTGAAACTGGTAGAATCTAAATAAGGTAGGTGGATTTTATCATGTCATTTCCTGGTTGTGATATTGTACTGTAGTTTGCAAGATGTTTCCATCATGGGAATCTGGGTGAATGGCATAGAGAATCTCCTTGTAATATTTCTTACAACTGCAAGTGAATCTACAATGGTCTCAAAATTCAGAGATTTTTTTTTTTTTTAATGGAATGATGGCCCCATACTGAGCACAGCACATGCATGAACGTAGAAATGTTGTGGTCAAAAAACATTTAGTCAATGAATTAGGAAGGCAAATGTCACAGCCCAAAAGGGCTTTATCAGTCAAAAGACCAAAGAAAATGCCCAGCATTTGCTGAAACATGAACTTTATTTGGGGCTTACTCACAGGGAGGCAGAATTTAAACGGCTTTTCTCTCACCGGGCAGGTACCGCTTTCGCAGGGAAAATCAGCTGTGTGATTCAGAGAACAGCAAGCCCTTTTATAAGGGTTTTAGACAAAGACATTCCTAAGGGTGGGGGGAGCATAGATGCAGGAACAGGTCACTCTGACCTCAGGGGTGGTGCAGGAAGGACTAGAATAAACTTGAACAATTACATTTTGCTCTTTTTGTGAGACTAAGAGTCTCTCACATCCTGCCTGCTTCCCAGTAAATTACATTTGAAGGTCAATTTACCCTTTTTCTCCTTACTGGCTTACAAAGACAATAGGTTAAACATTTAGCTGCCTTGGTCAGGCAGACTGCTGTGGACCAAAGATCTGCAGGCCTGTTTTGCTCAGGACATGGCTTGCCACAGCAAAATCATCAGAACTACTCAGTAGCAATTACTGTTTCAAAGCTGAACTGTGATGACAGCCCTGTTGAAACTTAAAATCCTTCATAAATTGTAAAATAAGGCCTAAATTTGAATAAAACATATCTTTGTATGTAGGAAAAAATGCATATATCCTCAATTATGTGTTTATGTATTTATTTTCTTTTTGAAGTATACGTAACATTCTTGATATATCACTATATTTTTTTCTGAATTATGGGAAACATTTCTTACATTGAGATGTATTCAATATGGGAGATTAGGAAATGTTAAAAATGAACAATAATCCAGTACTGTATATATGTGTGTGTGTGTGTGTGTGTGTGTGTGTGTATTTGGTTTTATATATTTGGCTTTTTAAAAATTGTTTTATGAGATTATTCCACCATAGTTAAGAATAAAAACTTATTTCATTGGTATTGGAAACCATATATAGCATATATCAGTATAACAATAATCGCCCTTAATAGCTGTTCTATTTTTAGATTGAAAGTTAAAATCACATGAATGATGCCTGTATTTTTGCAAGTGCACAAGTAAACATTGGTGTTGATAATTTAATTTTAATGAGTGTGTTATAATTACTCTCTATATAACTAAAAAACTGCTAAGCTGGCATATTTGAAATTCACTTAGCTCTTAGGACTAACTGAAGTTCCCCGCACATTCCACACTGTTTCAGTTTGTTCTTTCAAAGCACTGTGCAACTGCTTTATCCCACTCATTGTACTTGTCCCTCTTCCAGTGCCCACATGGGATCTCTTTGAATGCTCTGCTATTATCTATCTGCATGTCTGTTGAAGCAACTGCAAAGCAATTCATCACATTTCCAATAGAAGCTTTGCTCAAGGCTCTAGAATCACACCACGTATCGCCATGTTGACTTATTAATGCAGAAAATAAAGTTGTTATTAGCAAACTATTGGAGGCTTTTAGAATTTGAATGGTGTAGAGAATGGTGTATTGGTATACAGTATAGGTGGTATACAAATGGTATATATTACATCGTTCTTTTTAACAATTAATTGCTTATATAGCTGTGTAGAATTGGAACATAAGATCTTAGTTTGTAAAAAAAAGTAACCATGAATCCACAGTGGAAATATGATAGAGAATCAATATTTCAATAGAAGTCCTATAATTTGAGAAGAAGATGTTGTAAGAGAATACTTAAATTCATCTGTTATATTTTGTTTTTAATCTGTAGTATTTCTTATGCTACTTTTGATTTAAGCACTGTATTCACATATGCTTTTTTTTTCCTCTTCAATGCGGGATACTGATTACGTGCTTCAACTTGGCGGGCCTGGGCCAGGGGACCGGATCCGCCCCTGGGGAGGGTGGTGGGCACGGGCGGTAGCGCCCTCCACAGCCCCCCGGGCCTGAGAAAGTGGAGCCGGATGCAGGCCCCATTTCCTCACCCAAAATACAACTGTCAGGAGAAGCTTGCCGGAGAAAACCGCCCCCTTTACCTTGCCCGCCCATTCCCCGTTACCAGAGCAACTCCCGCCCTCCCCGTTGCCGGAGCAACTCCCGCCCTTTTCAAACGACCTCCGTGCCCTCTCAGAACCAATCCAAGCCTTTAACCCCTACAGCTAGCCCGCCCTCTAAACCGCCCTATATAAACGTGTACCCTCCCCTAATAAATGCTCTCGGCTTCTTCACCCTCAAAGAAACGTGTCCCGCCTGTTTCCTCTCGCCGCCCTCCACACCTTGCACACCACCGCCGGGGACCGAGCCCAGTCCCCCGCCTCACACTCGCCTCCGGGAAAGAGCCCCCGCCGCCGGTACCCTCCGAGCAACACCGAGAGCCGAGGGTTCAGCAACCGGCCGCCCCCCCCCCCTCCCCCGACACAGTAGACGCGACCGCACTTCAATATTCACTACAGGAGATGAAGTGTTGGCAAACATTTTCTAGATATAAAATAAAATTTCTTAATTACAAATGGTATTAATTCTTAGGGATCATTTTGAATTATTTCCAAACTTCAAAAGGGCAATGATGTTATCAGATTTCTACTACTACTCCAATGATAAAGAAAAGAGAATAAACTCATTTCCATAAAATACAAATAGATACAGTGAATTAGTAACTTACATTTTAATGTTTGATTGCTCAAGATTTCAATAAACCCATCTTGTTTCAAAAACGCATGTACTGAACGTTAAATGCTTTGCAAAACACAGTTAATGATTATGGTTTAGTTGGTTTAATTTCTGTTTTGCAGTGAACATACCATAATGTCTAGATTTAAAGAATAATGGTACACAGCAAAGTTCACGGGCATGGTAATTTTCTTGAAAACATTAGACAATGCATATTAAAATAACAGAAATATGATGGAGGCTTTTTTACAAAAATAAAGTTTATACTATAAGCTTTCGTGAGACTGTCAGTAAAACTATCAACATTAAGTTTATAGTTGAAGTAAATGGAATCTGTGATCAAAAAATAAAATATATCAAAATAGAAATACTCTATACCTTAGAGCACTAATACGATAGCTCTTGCCCTTTGAATACTTTTTGATATTATTTCTCAAAATTTCAAAATACCCAATGAAAGCTTGTTACAACAACAAAAAAAAATGATTGAGTGTTAGCACTGAAAAATATTAAGCACTTTTACACAAGAAGTGAATATTCTTTCTTTTTCATGTCAAACAATAAATTGCTTGCATTTTTTGCAGCTGGATTTTCATAGCAAGTTTTGCATCTGAATTTGTGTATCAATAGCAATTCTCATAGTAAGGAATATCCTTATACTCATAAGGAGTATCCTTATACTCATAAGGATAGCAAAGATATAATATTTAAATGTAGTGTTCACTTTAAATCTAGACAGGACAACTACTCCTATGTTATTTTTTTTTTTTTTTTAATTCTCCTTAATTAACATATTTATATTTATTTGGTTATGCCTATTTGGATATATAACATGTTTATATGTATATTAAGGTAACAAATCACAAGACATACAAAATTGAGAAGACCTAGGACACAAGCAAAAGTACATTATCTACTCCCAGCTGCCTAGAACAAAAGAGCACATTAAAACTCCATAGTGTGAATGGATGCTGGTGATGGTAGCACACCAATGAGGATGATGATTGGCAGCACTGAATTATATATTTGAACGTGGCGAAAAGCAGAAATTTTTGGATGCACATATGCTGCTAGAATAAAAAAAAATCCATCACATGCATGCCTACCATGTGTCAGAAGGAAGCAAGATTAAGATTTCCCTTTAACTTTGTGTATCCCCCACAGCACAGCATTTCCTCCCTCTGGTTGAGAACCAAGTGCAGGTGGGTTTCTAAAAGTTGGAACAAGGGGACCTCGCTACTCAGTTGAGCAGAGCCCAGACTTCAGATTTTGAAAATCTAAACCCAAGGCCTGTCATCAACAAGGATATGCTGTACAGGGATGCAGAGTGAGGCTCGCTCACAGCCCACAAAAGCTTTCCAGCGAGATTGTCCGTAAGTGCGACTCTTACAGAGCCGTCTAGGAAAAGGAAACTAAGAAGATGTGAACCACGCTCCTCCCCCCAAATCATTTCTTTGGTTTCCCAGTTACAACACCTGCCTTAGACATCCCATTCTCCATCCCCTTTTTCCTTACATTTTTTAACCTCTTTTTATGTTGCACCCAGGCGAATAATGCTTATTTTAAACGTCTTAAAAAACAAAAACAAAAACAGAAAGTAGGTTGGGAGTGGGGGGGATTAGTAAGCAGGGATGGGGCAGAGCATGAACAATTAATGTGAACTTAATTTCACATTTTCAAGTTTTGAAAGTCTATTCATTTTTTTTTTTTTTTTTTAAATCATCATTTTATTGAGATATATTCACATACCACGCAGTCATACAAAACAAATTGTACTTTCAATTGTTTACAGTACCATTACATAGTTGTACATTCATCACCTAAATCAATCCCTGACACCTTCATTAGCACACACACAAAAATAACAAGAATAATAATTAGAGTGAAAAAGAGCAATTGAAGTAAAAAAGAACACTGGGTACCTTTGTCTGTTTGTTTCCTTCCCCTACTTTTCTACACATCCATCCATAAACTAGACAAAGTGGTGTTTGGTCCTTATGGCTTTCCCAATCCCATTGTCACCCCTCATAAGCTACATTTTTATACAACTGTCTTCGAGATTCATGGGTTCTGGGTTGTAGTTTGATAGTTTCAGGTATCCACCACCAGCTACCCCAATTCTTTAGAACCTAAAAGGGGTTGTCTAAAGTGTGCATAAGAGTGCCCACCAGAGTGACCTCTCGGCTCCTTTTGGAATCTCTCTGCCACTGAAGCTTATTTCATTTCCTTTCACATCCCCCTTTTGGTCAAGAAGATGTTCTCCGTCCCACGGTGCCAGGTCTACATTCCTCCCTGGGAGTCATATTCCACGTTGCCAGGGAGATTCACTTCCCTGGGTGTCTGATCCCACGTAGGGGGGAGGGCAGTGATTTCACCTTTCAAGTTGGCTTAGCCAGAGAGAGAGGGCCACATCTGAGCAACAAAGAGGCATTCAGGAGGAGACTCTTAGGCACAAATACAGGGAGGCCTAGCCTCTCCTTTGCAGCAACCGTCTTCCCAAGGGTAAAACTTATGGTAGAGGGCTCAACCCATCAAACCACCAGTCCCCTATGTCTGTGGTCATGTTAGCAACCATGGAGGTGGGGTAGGCGAATACCCCTGCATTCTCCACAGGCTCCTCAAGGGGGCACTACATCTTTTTTTTTTTTTTTTCCCCCTTGTTTGTCTTTTTTTTTTTTTTTTTTTTTTTTTTTTTTTTTTTTTTTTTTTTTTTAACTTTCCCTTCTTTTTTCAAATCACCTGTATGAAAAAAAAGTTAAAAAGAAAACAAACATACAATAACAGAGCATTTCAAAGAGACCATAGCAAGGGAGTAAGAAAAAGACAGCTAACCTAAGATAACTGCTTAACTTCCAACATGTTCCTACTTTACCCCAAGAAAGTTACATAATATAGCAACATTTCAGTGAACTTGTTCCTACTACAACCATCAGAAATTAACAGACCATAGTCATTTCTGGGCATCCCCAGAACGTTAAATAGCTTATCTGTTCTTCCTGGATTATTATTCCCCCTTCCTTAATTGCTCTCTACTGCTAGTTCCCCTACATTCTACATTATAAACCATTTGTTTTACATTTTTCAAAGTTCACATTAGTGGTAGCATATAATATTTCTCTTTTTGTGCCTGGCTTATTTCGCTCAGCATTATGTCTTCAAGGTTCATCCATGTTGTCATATGTTTCACCAGATCGTTCCTTCTTACTGCCGCGTAGTATTCCATCGTGTGTATATACCACATTTTATTTATCCACTCATCTGTTGAAGGACATTTGGGTTGTTTCCATCTCTTGGCAATTGTGAATAATGCTGCTATGAACATTGGCGTGCAGATATCTGTTCGTGTCACTGCTTTCCGATCTTCCGGGTATATACCGAGGAGTGCAATCGCTGGATCAAATGGTAGCTCTATATCTAGTTTTCTAAGGAACTGCCAGACTGACTTCCAGAGTGGCTGAACCATTATACAGTCCCACCAACAATGAATAAGAGTTCCAATTTCTCCACATCCCCTCCAGCATTTGTAGTTTCCTGTTTGTTTAATGGCAGCCATTCTAACCGGTGTTAGATGGTATCTCATTGTGGTCTTAATTTGCATCTCTCTAATAGCTAGTGAAGCTGAACATTTTTTCATGTGTTTCTTGGTCATTTGTATTTCCTCTTCAGAGAACTGTCTTTTCATATCTTTTGCCCATTTTATAATTGGGCTGTCTGTACTATTGTCATTGAGTTGTAGGATTTCTTTGTATATGCAAGATATCAGTCTTTTGTCAGATACATGGTTTCCAAAAATTTTTTCCCATTGAGTTGGCTGCCTCTTTACCTTTTTGAGAAATTCCTTTGAGGTGCAGAAACTTCTAAGCTTGAGGAGTTCCCATTTATCTATTTTCTCTTTTGTTGCTTGTGCTTTGGGTGTAAAGTCTAGGAAGTGGCCTCCTAATACAAGGTCTTGAAGATGTTTTCCTACATTATCTTCTAGGAGTTTTATGGTACTTTCTTTTATATTGAGATCTTTGGTCCATTTTGAGTTAATTTTTGTGTAGGGGGTGAGGTAGGGGTCCTCTTTCATTCTTTTGGATATGGATATCCAACTCTCCCAGCCCCATTTGTTGAAAAGACCATTATGGCTCAGTTCGGTGACTTTGGGGGCCTTATCAAAGATCAGTCGGCCATAGATCTGAGGGTCTATCTCTGAATTCTCAATTCGATTCCATTGATCTATATGTCTATCTTTGTGCCAGTACCATGCTGTCTTGGCAACTGTGGCTTTATAATAAGCTTCAAAGTCAGGGAGTGTAAGTCCTCCCACTTCGTTTTTCTTTTTTAGAGTGTCTTTAGCAATTCGAGGCATCTTCCCTTTCCAAATAAATTTGATAACTAGCTTTTCCAAGTCTGCAAAGTAGGTTGTTGGAATTTTGATTGGGATTGCATTGAATCTGTAGATGAGTTTGGGTAGAATTGACATCTTAATGACATTTAGCCTTCCTATCCATGAACATGGAATATTTTTCCATCTTTTAAGGTCCCCTTCTATTTCTTTTAGTAGAGTTATGTAGTTTTCTTTGTATAGGTCTTTTACATCTTTGGTTAAGTTGATTCCTAGGTACTTGATTTTTTTAGTTGCTATTGAAAATGGTATCTTTTTCTTGAGTGTCTCTTCAGTTTGTTCATTTCTAGCATATAGAAACATTACTGACTTATGTGCATTAATCTTGTATCCCGCTACTTTGCTAAATTTGTTTATTAGCTCTAGTAGGTGTATCGTTGATTTCTCAGGGTTTTCTAGATATAAGATCATATCATCTGCAAACAATGACAGTTTTACTTCTTCTTTTCCAATTTGGATGCCTTTTATTTCTTTGTCTTGCCGGATTGCCCTGGCTAGCACTTCCAGCACAATGTTGAATAACAGTGGTGACAGCGGGCATCCTTGTCTTGTTCCTGATCTTAGAGGGAAGGCTTTCAGTCTCTCACCATTGAGTACTATGCTGGCTGTGGGTTTTTCATATATGCTCTTTATCATGTTGAGGAAGTTTCCTTCAATTCCTACCTTTTGAAGTGTTTTTATCAAAAAGGGATGTTGGATTTTGTCAAATGCTTTTTCAGCATCTATTGAGATGATCAATTGATTTTTCCCTTTCGAGTTTTTAATGTGTTGTAATACATTGATTGTTTTTCTGATGTTGAACCATCCTTGCATGCCTGGAATGAACCCCACTTGGTCATGGTGTATGATTTTTTTAATGTGTCTTTGGATTCGATTTGCAAGTATTTTGTTGAGGATTTTTGCATCTATATTCATTAGGGAGATTGGCCGGTAGTTTTCCTTTTTTGTAGCATCTTTGCCTGGTTTTGGTATTAGATTGATGTTAGCTTCATAAAATGAGTTAGGTAGTGTTCCATTTTTTTCAATGTTTTGAAAGAGTTTGAGTAAGATTGGTGTCAGTTCTTTCTGGAAAGTTTGGTAGAATTCCCCTGTGAAGCCATCTGGCCCTGGGCATTTATTTGTGGGAAGATTTTTGATGACTGATTGGATCTCTTTGCTTGTGATGGGTTGGTTGAGGTCTTCTATTTCTTCTCTGGTCAGTCTAGGTTGTTCATATGTTTCCAGGAAATTGTCCATTTCTTCTACATTATCCAGTTTGTTGCCATACAGTTGTTCATAATATCCTCTTATAATTTTTTTAATTTCTTCAGGATCTGCAGTTATGTCACCTTTTTCATTCATTATTTTGTTTATATGGGTCTTCTCTCTTTTTGATTTTGTCAGTCTAGCTAGGGGCTTGTCAATCTTGTTGATCTTCTCAAAGAACCAACTTTTGGTGATATTTATCCTTTCTATTGTTTTTTTGTTCTCTATGTCATTTATTTCTGCTTTAATCCTTGTTATTTCTTTTCTTCTACTTGGTTTAGGATTGGTTTGCTGTTCATTTTCTAGCTTCTTCAGTTGATCCATTAGTTCTTTGATTTTGGCTCTTTCTTCCTTTTTAATATATGCGTTTAGTGCTATAAATTTCCCCCTTAGCACTGCTTTTGCTGCATCCCATAGGTTTTGGTATGTTGTGTTCTCATTTTCATTCGTCTCTATATATTTAGCAATTTCTCTTGCTATTTCTTCTTTAACCCACTGATTGTTTAGGAGTGTGTTGTTTAACCTCCAGGTATTTGTGAATTTTCTAAGTCTCTGATGGTTATTGACTTCTAATTGTATTCCATTGTGGTCAGAGAATGTGCTTTGAATAATTTCAATCTTTTTAAATTTATTGAGGCTTGTTTTATGTCCCAGCATATGATCTATTCTGGAGAAAGTTCCGTGAGCACTAGAAAAGTATGTGTATCCTGGTGATTTGGGATGTAATGTCCTGTAGATGTCTGTTAAATCTAATTCATTTATCAGATTGTTTAGGTTTTCAATTTCCTTATTGGTCTTCTGTCTGGTTGATCTATCTATAGGAGAGAGTGATGTGTTGAAGTCTCCCACAATTATTGTGGAAACATCAATTGCTTCCTTTAGTTTTGCCAATGTTTCTCTCATGTATTTTGTGGCACCTTGATTGGGTGCATAGACATTTACGATTGTTATTTCTTCTTGCTGAATTGCCCCTTTTATTAGTATGTAGTGGCCTTCTTTGTCTCTCAAAACATCCCTGCATTTGAAGTCTATTTTATCTGAGATTAATATTGCTACACCTGCTTTCTTTTGGCTGTAGCTTGCATGAAATATTTTTTTCCATCCTTTCACTTTCAATTTCTTTGTGTCCCTGTGTCTAAGATGAGTCTCTTGTATGCAACATATTGATGGTTCATTTTTTTTGATCCATTCTGCGAATCTATATCTTTTAATTGGGGAGTTTAATCCATTTACATTCAACGTTAAAACCGTGAAGGCATTTCTTGAATCGGCCATCTTATCCTTTGGATTATGTTTGCCATATTTTTCCCTCTCTCTATTAATATCCTTTATTGTACCCATACCGAATCTCTTTAGTACTGAACCTTTCTCCAAGTCTCTCTGTCCTGTCTTTGTTTCTCTGTCTGTAGGGCTCCCTTTAGTATCTCCAGTAGGGCAGGTCTCTTGTTAGCAAATTCTCTCAGCATTTCTTTGTCTGTGAAAAATTTAAGCTCTCCTTCAAATTTGAGGGAGAGCTTTGCTGGATAAAGTATTCTTGGCTGGAAATTCCTCTCTCTCAGAATTTTAAATATATCGTGCCATTGCCTTCTCGCCTCCATGGTGGCTGCTGAGTAGTCACTACTTAGTCTTATGCTGTTTCCTTTGTATGTGGTGAATTGCTTTTCTCTTGCTGCTTTCAGAACTTGCTCCTTCTCTTCTATGTTTGACAGTGTGATCAGTATATGTCTCGGAGTGGGTTTTTTTGGATTTATTCTATTTGGAGTTCGCTGAGCATTTATGATTTGTGTATTTATGTTGTTTAGAAGATTTGGGAAGTTTTCCCCAACAATTTCTTTGAATACTCTTCCTAGACCTTTACCCTTTTCTTCCCCTTCTGGGACACCAATGAGTCTTATATTCGGACGCTTCATATTATCTATCATATCCCTGAGGTCCATTTCGAGTTTTTCAATTTTTTTCCCCATTCTTTCTTTTATGCTTTCATTTTCCATTCTGTCATCTTCCAGGTCACTGATTCGTTGTTCAACTTCCTCTAGTCTTGTACTTTGAGTGTCCAGAATCTTTTTAATTTGGTCAACAGTTTCTTTAATTTCCATAAGATCATCCATTTTTTTATTTAGTCTTGCAATGTCTTCTTTATGCTCTTCTAGGGTCTTCTTGATTTCCTTCATATCCCGTACTAGGGTCTCATTGTTCATCTTTAGTTCTTTGAGTAGCTGCTCTAGGTGTGTCTCTTCTGGTCTTTTGATTTGGGTGCTTGGGCTTGGGTTATCCATATCGTCTGGTTTTTTCATATGCTTTATAATTTTCTGTTGTTTTTGGCCTCGTGGCATTTGCTGTCCTTGATAGGGTTCTTTTAGGGTTTGTAGACCAGTTGAAGTCCTTATCTCTAATTTATCAGATCTACAGCTTCGTGGAGTACACTTTCTCTAACTAACCAGCAGGTGGCGTCCACGAGCCACCTGTTCTCCACAAGCCAGATCTCCCCTGCTTAGCCTTTTTGGTGAGTGGGGGAGTGAGTCTTGTGGGGCCCAATTGGTGTCCCAAGCTTGCGTGTGTAGTTGGTGTTGCCTGCCCTGTATGTGGGGCGTGTTTCTGGGCAGTCGGGGAGGGGGGATGGCCCTAACAATCAAATCTCCCTGATGATCCTAGAGTTTTAAAGCTACTGCAATAGTCTAATCCTTCAGTTCAGTCCTGCCACAGTTTGTCTCTGCCACTGACCCACAAGTCTTTGGTATTGGCGTATGGCTCCTGAGACTTGCAAGTGGGCCCCTCTTCCAGGCTGTGCACCCCGGGTCCTCTGTTGAGGGATGACTGTGCTATGTCACAGGTGAGTGCCGTCCCCCCAGGGCAGTTCTGGGCTGCTGGGCTGTGTTGGGAGGCTCCCAGTCTGCTCAAATGATGGCTGAATGGGGCTCTGTTAATTCACACTGCTCCCCCTTCGCAGCTCTGGGACATTCAGCTGAGGTTGCAGGGAAGGCTAATGTCCACGCCCAGTTTTGTGGTGTGTGCCTGTTATTTGAAGCACTTCCGTCACACTGGGTTGTCTGGGGCAGCTCTGGGCTATGGGGCTGGCGATGGGCAGGAGTGTTTCCTGTCTACCAGGATGGTGGCTGTGAGCGGACACCCCCCTTTTCTTGGGAAGTTGTGTTGTTTAGTGAATTTTCTCAGCCACTGGATTATTGCCTTTTGTCTCAGAGCTCTCTTATTTCTGCTCTTGACTTGACGTGCCCAAATTTCAATTCTTTGAAGCTTTCTGTATTGAGCTTCTTAGAGTAATTGTTTTAGAAAAAGCAAAAAGGATTTAAAAAAAAAAAAAAAAAAAAAAAAAAACGGCCCTCCTCAGAGATCTAATGGGTTATTGAAATGCTAATAGACAAAGCAACCAGGGCCATTAAGGAAAGGTGCCCTGGGCAGAGAGATCAGCCTTGCTTCGGGATTTGCATATGCGCCTCAAGGCCTGATCTCCGCCCTTCCCCTTTCTGTGTTCACCAGAACTCCAAAAATCCTCTGCTTTTACTTTGGAGCTTCTCGTGTTGTTTTCCTTCTATGCCCGTCTCCTCTCTGCTGGGCTGGCTGCTCTCAGAGTCTCTGGTGTCTGGCCTCAGTCTATCTATGGTTGGAGTTTGAATCAGTAGAATGAGTTTCCGATGAGAGCAGCCACTGCAATTCTCCCTTCTCCTTCCTGGAGCTGACAGCCCCTCCTCCCCCGGGACTGAGCCTGGCAGGGAGGGGCGCGGGTCCCCTGGCCGCAAAAACTTACAGATTTCGCTGATCTCAGCAGTTCCACGTTTTCATGAGTGTTGTATGAAGTATGCCCAAAGACAGATTGCCCTGTGGTGTCCAGTCCACGCAGTTCCTGGCTTTTTACCTACTTTCCTGGAGGAGTAACTAAAACATACAGCTCACCAGTCTGCCATCTTGCCCCGCCTCTCTCCTATGTTATTTAAATTTAGGATTCTACCTTCTAATTGCTTAAAATAAAGCAATTACCTTCAATAGAATTTGGAATTGGACTCTCCATCTCTACCATTCACCTGTCTCAAACTTATCCAGGTGGATATTTGCCATTCAGAGTAGAACTTACCAAGTCAGTGGTATATTCAAATCAAGTCTCCTTGTGTTTCACTATGATGTCAAGTCTATTCAAAAAAAAAGGAAATAAGCATTCAAAGTAAGGTCTAGAAAATAAAAATATTTAATCCATCACACCCTTTCCTTGAGAGTAATACAACAAAATGAACTCATCATCTTCTATCAGAGATTTGCTTTGAAAAAAAATGAGCATACTCTCCATTTAATTTAAGTGAAATCAAAAGTGTAATCACCTAATTTAGAATGTGCTGTGCCACAGGCTCTCTAGTTATGAATGCAAGTGTTGGTTAATGAGATTTTTTTCAGGCCATCTCTGTCTCATGTGACATTGTACATTTATTCTAGCTGAACACATGCTGGCAATTTATGAGAAGAACAAAAACACAGGAAATGCAGGTGCCTGGCTCTGTGAGGCGTCAGCTGGCTCAGCCTTTGTGGGAAAGCTAGATAACATAATACCACTTTTCCTGTAGGCTGAGGGTTACAGCTACAGGCTTTTTGATAATGTAAACTAAGTGTACCCACCTGCTAAATATGGATATATTCTCCCAGCTATTCTTACTTGAAATATTTTAGGAAAGGGATAAGGATCAAATTTGTTACTCTCTGTCTTAGGGAAGGGGCACAATAAATACCACGAGACTAACTTAATTGTCCCAAATATGCTGCTTGAGATACCCCCTGAGACTCTATTTCCAAAACATGTGGCAAGAATTATAAACTGTCAGATACTATCAGTGAGGATGATGAGAAAAATCCTAGGTATATTTATCTGGGTCCAAAAACAGCAGGAGTCTCAAATAAAAAATGGCCTCTCTCTCTCTCTCTCATTCTCTCTCTCTCCAGCTGGCAGAATGTTAGTACTAGAAAAAAATGAGGTTCCTCAAGACATGTTAGCTGACACAATATCAATTTATGAGCAATCAAATGCCCAAGTTTATTTCTAAAAAAGTAAAATTTCTTAGAAATACAGAAATCTGACATTCTGTACCCAGAACTCAATCCTCCAGGCTTCCTCAAATGTTTGCTGATGTCACCCTGTCTTGTAAAATAAGATAAATTTGGCCGGAGTTTTCTTTCTCTTTCTCTGATAATTCCACTGTTAGCTGTCTCAGTATCTCCAGGGCTCTGTGCGAGGAAGACAGGGAGCTGGTGGGATCTCCTGCTTCTCCCCATCATTTCTACCTTGGATTTCTTGATTCCACTGATTTTTACATCTCTGTTATGCTTTCTAATAATGCTGGGAAATATCTCATATGCCTTCGTACCTTAAAGAACCACCTAAAACCATTATCCATATAAAGCTCATTTGTCCTAACTCAGAGGACAATGGAGAAGTGTGGGTGCATCGCAGCTCTAGGTGTTTAAACCTGAATGTTAGATCTGCCTGTTCTTAAAATTCCTGGGTTATTCTTGTTGTTCAGCTTTTTAAATGGGCTGTCATTTCTCCTGTCACCATGCATAGTTGCCCCTTCCCTCCTTCTCGTCCCTTCACCCCTTGTCATCATCTTGCCATTTAGACACACCAAAAGTTATCTTAACTAATTATGCACAGCAATTCAGGTTTTTCCTCTACATTCCTAGTACAATTAAACTATGCACTGAGCAATTCTATTGCACAAGCAAAATAGCTAATAAACTGTTGTACTAGAAAAGAAAATTTACTCCCTAAGATATTTTGCTGATAGTCGTCTTTTCCATCCCAGCTATATTTAAGATCTTGACACAGGTAAAAGTCTTGTTGAGGTAGTGAAAAGAAACCTAGCAAGAGGGAAGAAAAAAAGTAAAGGTACTGAGTAAGTAGAAAAAAGGAAGCAATGAAAATTGATTAGATAGCTGAAATTAACATGTTCCGTGAAATTTTAGAGCTCCCAAAGTTCCCCCTTTCATTTATTCTGATTTTAATTCCCTTTACTTATCCAAAGTGTACAGAGGCTATCACCCCCCATTTCCCCCCGTGATTCTCCTTCAGAGTCCTCCACTTCGTTGCATTTCATTACTAATGGCTGCTCAGGAATTCTTGGCTCCATGTCTGTGCAATGTTCCACAGAATATTTGTCACCAGTGCTCATTTGGTTATAGTCAATGGGAATAATCCAGAGATTTTTAAATCTATTACTTTGCCTTTTCTCTTTGGTAGTCATCTTTGCATGCCAGGAATTTACAAGACTGGAGAATTACAACATTCTTCATGTTCGAGGGTGAATTTTGTAGATCAACTTATTTCTTCATTAATAAATACTTACAAAGTGTCTATGATGCGTCATATCCAAACCTAGGTTCTCCAAATGAAAGAGTGAACAAAACACACAAAAATCCTGCCCTCATGGAATCACACTGCAAAGGGACATAAGGATATAAATAAGATCACAAGGACAATAAGTATTTTGTTAGAAGATAAATTTTAAGTATTAAAAATAAAACACAGAAGAAGAGTGGGGTGTGCAATTATAAAGAGTGTTATAAAGGAAGGCCTTGTGGAGACTGAAATTTTAATAAAGAAGTGAAGCGGTTGATGGAGAGCAGAGCAGGCAGGAAGCAGGTCCAAGGCAATGTGTTCCTGTCCTGTGAAGGAAGTGGCAAGTGGGCCAATGTGGCTGGAGTGAGCGGCGTAAGAGCTGGAGTAGAAAGGGATAAGAGAGGTGAAGGAGGAAGCAGATTATTTAGGGACTGTTAAGCTTTATGATACCTTTGCTTTTACTAAATGGGTGGTGGATTGAATTGTGCACCCCAGCTTGTGCATGTTCTTGGTCTTGGTCTGCCTACTGGTGGATATTGACCCTCGTAAATAGGATCTCTTCAGTGTTACTTCAGTTGAGGTGTGGTCCAACCGAATCAGGTTGGCCTTTAACCTGCATTACTGGAGACCTTAATAAGCAGAGCGAAAGCTAGACAGAGAGAAAAGCCACCAGGAGCATCCAGAAGCTGGAAGTCAATGGAACCCAGAGGAGAAAGGAGAAGAGGATGCCATGTGCATGAGCATGTGATGGAAAAGCCAAGAACCCCCAAAGTTTGCTGGTCAACCAGAAGACACTAACCCCGGGAGGAAGCAAGCATTCTAGCCTCTGAAACCGTGACTCAATAATTTCCTGTTGTTAAGTCAACTCATTGCGTGGTATTTGTTTTAGCCACTAGGAAACTAAAACACCTCTCTTTTAAGGGAGATGAGAAGTTGACGGGTGGTATTTGAGCAGATGAGTGTTTAGATCTGACTTACCCTTTAATAAGATTACTCTGATACCTCCACTAAGGGCAAGGACAGAAGTAGGGAGACCAGGTAGGAGGTTAGTTAAATTATCCAAGCAGGTCATAACATGATTTTGCTTGGGGTGGCAGCAATGGATGGTAAAACTGGCCGTAGAATTAGATTCTGGATAGCTTCTGAAGTTAGAATCAACAAGACTTATGGAAGAATGATGAGTGTGGTGATAAAGGACTCAAAGGCTGCATTAACAGGGAATAGGCATGTTTGTGTTTGTATTTGCCTGAACAACTGTAGAAATGGAGGCACCATTTATTGAAATGGGGAAATGTTCTGAGAAGCAGTTTTGGAAAGGAGGCAGGGTAAATATCAGAAGCACAGTACTGGACATATTCGATTTGAGATGCCTATTACATATCCGAGTGAAGAGGCTGATCTGGGTGCAGGGACATAGATGCATATTTAAAGGCAGGAGCCTGAATGGGAGTAACCAAGGGAGGGCAAATTAACAGAAAAGGAAATGGTCTAAGGTGCTGTGGGATTTCAGCTCTGAGAGATCATGGGTTACCAGCAATCGGGCAACTGGATACTTTCCGTGCTTTCTCAGTTCTGGTTCTTACTGAGGTCCACCAAAAGCTTTGGCAATAGGTAAAGGTTTTTGGCAAATATTCTTCCAAATTTTTCTCATCTTCCTCATGTATTCAGTGCCACTCATGTCAACTTCACTGTCTACTGATGATATAAACTGGTCACTTACTATAAGAATCCTCTAATCTTCCCTGTGTTTATCTAAATCTGTCTTCTTCATTGTCACTTCTCAGGATTCCTTAAAGATGTAGTTATTTAGAACACCCATATATCTTCTGGGGTAAGAAAAATTAGAAATAATATATTTCTGAATTCTAAAATAGTAAGGATTTTCTAGATAAAAAAGAAACAGGAAAAAACCATAAAGAGAGTATTGATAGAGTTTAAAAATGCATAATTATAAATGGATATAAATAACAGTGAAATTTACTAAGTAAAAATGAGAATGTAGTATGTTATTCATAAAATTTTATGTTATTCATAAAATTTACATCATTTTGATGTAAATTTATAAAAAAATCATCATTGATTTTGATCTCTAGGCAGTTGTACACTTAATATAATGTTTCTCTTTTATTTTTTGAATTTCAGTATATCTCAAAATGAGAAAATATTATATTCAAAATAAAATTCTTGCTACATCTTTATTTAAAGAATGTGGTCCTTAAAATATATATACAACAATTAAACATTGAGCATCTCTTGTTTGCCAGACATTCTTTTATTCAGAACTGGAGATTGAACTAATAAGTCATATTTTCTGCCATGTAGAGGCTCACATCCTAATGGGAGAAATACTTGTAATATTTAAGGAAAGAATGAAAATGGCAGTCTATGGAAACTTCAGTTGTAGCCACGGGAGACAGCTGTTCTCTGATCTCCTTTTGTTTCCCTCTTTTCCTCCAGTGCTTTCTGCTGCAGTCATACTCAGCTTCTCTTGCTGCTGCTTCAATCATGCTAAATGCCTACATCTCAGGTATTTATACTTTCTTCTCTTTCTCAAAAGCTTTACCTTCTGGTGTTCTTTAGCTTACTATTTTCACATTCAGATCTCACCCCATAATAAATACTTATTTTTATTAAGTCAATCAAATTCATTTCAATTATGTCCATATTTCCCAGAGTCTTTTGTGCTCACTTGATGCCTCCTTTATGGGGAAAAAAAAGTTACTAACCTTGGTATGAATGCTGAGATGTGTATTTTGTGCCATCTTTTTAAACTTTAAGTGTAATTATCTATGGGGTGATAGAGCCACGTTTTTCTGTTTTCAAGCTAAACTATCTTAATCATGAAATGTGGTCTGCTGAATAGATTCTTTAATTTATTTTGTCTTTTTGAAAGTGAAGGAATGTGCACTTTTCAAATATAACAGGAAAGAAGACCTTTAAATGAAGAGACATTTATGAATAATAGATTTTTTAAAATTTTAATTCAAGGTAAAATTATCCAAAAGTTAGATACTGAGCATTTAATTTTGAATTTTTCCTCAATTATTTCTCCAGATTGCACATAGAATACTCTCAGCACAAGTGCATTTAAATCAATGTATTAAATATATGCTTTTACCTGGATTTGTCCATAGGAACAACAGAATCTTAATCTAATAGGGAGAGAAGCTGGAATTCACCTATTCCAAAGTATCTCTAACAATATTCTTAGAGTGTTTAATAAGAGGCTATATTAAAAACAAAATGATTGTTTGAGCACTACTAAACCCTCATTATGTGAGGAGAAACAGAAATGGCTTGATAACTTCATCTCTGGAGGATGAATTTTATTTCTGTTTCCTCTGAATGCTTTGGTGATTTTCAGTATACCTACACTCTGAGCTCATTATTCTCCCAGTGGTATGATCTACTACCTATATCAGGTGTCAGCTGAAAGTGGGTTTAATTCCATTGGAAATACATGGAGGGGCACAGTGAAGTTTATCTTCAGCACAGAGTTTGTCCATGAATTTTATGCTCAGATACCTAATTGTGACTGGTTTCTCCCAGATGAATGTCCTGTCATTTCAAATGTAATATGTTGAAAATGGAGCTAATTTTATACCAAAAGACTGTTGTCTATTGTGTCCTCTGTCTCAGCTGTAGGTTGCTGTCTGTCCCCTTGGACTCCTGAGTTGAAAGCTAAGAGCCATCCTTGACTTCTTTGTTTCTGCCTTTATCCTTCCAAATTTCCTTTTGGTTTTAGTGTGTGTTTTGCGTCATCCTAGTACTTTCTACTCCCTGTAGTTAACACCTTTGCTAGTGCCATCATCATCTGTTTTCTAGAATATCATAATCTCCCAGCCTCATTATTGCCCCTGTACCACCCATGCTCTACATGGTTTCTAGTCTCCAATGATGGCCCCACAGTGAACCACACCCTGGTGTAGTCCATTTCCCACACCGATCCTTGTTTGGCTTGTGTAATTAGTAGGATATGCTGGGAGTGACCCAATGTACCTCCCAAGTCTAGGTGGTAGAAATCCCAAGGGTTTCCAACTTGACCTCTTGGAACAGTAGCTCTGGGAGAAGCCAGGCATCATGATGAAGAGGAAGACTACTGTGAGACTGCCATGGAGTAAGAATGCATGAACTTGCCCAAAGAAGTGCCCATCTACTGGGGAAAGTCACAGCCATGCTCAGTGCCATCTCCCAGCCTCACCTACCATATTCTTTTCCCCTCTTGCTTAATTGTGTGCAGTTATTTCAACATGTTTCCATTCTGCCACCAGGGGAAGATGTTAGGTCTAATGAATGGCCTGAACGAATCTTGAACCCAAATTTGGAAACAAGCAGCCCTGGCTACTTGCCAGGGCAAGAAATCTGTGCAAAACTTGCTTGATACATGCTTTTTGCTCAGTGGCAAAGGCCCCTCCCCTGTGGTGTATAAATACTCAGCCCTCAGGCAGCACAGGGTCCCTCCTCTCCAGTGCAATGCAGGGCACACACAGCTGCCATCCACCAACCCTGACCCCAGAAGTTGGCCTCCCCAGGGGACTGGCCATGATGGGATCTCTTCCCCTGCTCTTTTTTGTAAGTAATAAAGCAGTCATCTGCTGAAAGTCTTTGTTGTGCCTGAGCCTGGGTTCCTACCATGCACTGTAGTGACTCACTCCACACCATCACCCTCTCCCATTCCCAACCATCCCATCTGAGGTGGCACAAATGTAAACGCAGAAGTCTTCTTGGATATCCAGGCCAGTCAAGCCTTCAGCCAACCCCAGCCCCACCTGCCACGTGATGGAAGTTTCATGCGAGACCCCCAGCCAGAACTGCCCACCAGAGCCCATTCAACCCCTCAAGCTGTGGGAGATAACACATTTTTTTAAGCAACTAAGTTTTCTGGTGATACGTTACACAACATTACATAATGGAATGAATTATTAATTTTAATCAAAAAGTGATGGCTAGTTTCTCCCTTCAAATAATTTTCTTGGGTTTTATTTTTTCTCTGTTCTCATGGACATTTTCTCCTGGCATTGCTCTTTATGTTTACTTAGCTCCCAACTACTTTTAACTCTGCACAGAGACTTTCTTGGTTCTTTCCTCTGTGTTATGACTTGGTCTATCCCTTATTTCTGAAATAACTAGAGGTAAAATAAACAAGGAAATGGAAGACTTGAAAGCATCATACATTAACTAGATATGATAGATACATATAGAACACACCACCAAAATGCAGAAGAATTCACATGGAATTTTACAAATGGAGACATCCTCCAGGATAGACTATAAAACATAAAACAAGCATCAATACATTTAAAAGATTTAAATCATTCAAACTATGTTTTTTCAACCACATTGGAATGAAACTAGAAATCAACCAGCCGAAAATTTGTGAAATTCACAAATATGTGAAAATTAAATAACACTCCTAAATAACCAATGGATCAAAGAAGAAACCACAAAGGAAATTACAAAATACTTTCAGATGAATTAAAAAGTAAAGTAAACATCCCAAAACTTATATATTTCAGTGGAAGCAACACTAAAAAGGAAATTTATTGCTCTAAATGCTTATATTAAAAAAATGATGATCTAAAATCAATAGCCATAACTTCCACCTTGAAACACTAGAAAAAGAAGAGAAAATTAAACCCAATGCAAGCAGAAAGGTATAAATAATAAGTATTAGAGTGGAAATATATGAAATGGAAAATAGAACAACAATAGAGAAAATCGGTGAAACCAAATTTTAGTCTTTATGAAGATTAATCAAATTGGAAACTGACTAGCCAGACCAGCCAAGAAAAAGAAAGAGAGGACTCAGATTATTAAAATCAGGAATTAAACAGAGAAAATCATTACTGACTTTACCAAATTAAAAAACAGATGACAAGGAAATACTATGCACAACTATATGGAAACAAATTAGATTACTTAAATGAAACGGACAAATACCTAAAAGCACACAAACTGCCCACCTGACTCAAGAAGAAATAGATAGACTGTATTCACCTATGATAAGTGTGCTGGTTTGAATCTGTTATGTACCCCCAGAAAAGCCTATGCTCTTTTAATCCAATCTTGTGGGGGCAAACCTATTGTTGGGTGGGAACTTTTGATTAGGTTGTTTCCATGGAGGTGTGATCCTGCCCATTCAAGGTGGATATTAATCCCCTTGCTAGTGTCTAGTGTCCTCTATGAGAGGATACAAGGCAGAGACATTTTGGAGAGAGCAGAAAGAAGCTAAGATAGAAGCCCAGAGACATTTTGGAGAAAGCCACAGAAACCAGAAGCTAAATCTGGGACAGAAGGACCAGCAGCCTCTGGCCATATGCCTTCTCATGTGACAGAGGAACCCCAGATGCCACTGGCCTTTCTTTGAAGAAGGTATCATCCTGTTGATGCCTTAATTGGGACATTTTCATGGCCTTAGAACTGTAAATTTGTGAACTAATAAACCCCCATTGTAAAAGCCAATCCATTTCTGGTATTTTGCATTCCAGCAGCTTTAGCAAGCTGAAACAATAAGCAATGCAATTGAATTAGCCTGGGAGCCCAGAGCCCAGGCTGCTCCCTGACACTCTGAAATCCTGAAAGCACACAGCAGCTCAGATGACCTAGGTCAGCTGATGTTGAAGCTCACCTCCCTAGGAGGGAGGGATGTGCAGATGATCAATGTAAACTAGGCACCAGGCTCTCCTCTGCACAGGATGTCAGCCTCTGCCTTGCTCTTCTCCAGAGTCCTTGAGTTGTTACCTGGCACTCTGAAGATAGTTAGTTTTTCCCCTATGTCACAAGACCTCCTTTCACATATCTATGTCCTGGTGTTCCTTCAGATGTCTTTGTTTTGAGCCTCTATAGCTTGCCTTGCTAATCTCAGCCTAATTGCAACTTACTTTCACACTGAGCTCTGAACCAGCCGCCATCAGAGCAGCTTGACTGACTTTCCACCATAAGTAAGTTCCCTTAACAAAGTTTATGTCCCACTTAGTCCCTGGTGTTTCCTTTTGTCTCCCTGCCTAACCAGCCCTTGTGGGCTGGAACAATAAGTAATAATAATCATAATAATAATATACCACCCACAAAACCCAAGGCAAGATGGTCGCATTGGAAAATTTACCAAACATTTAAAGACAATTTAATGTGAATCCCAGGATAATGTGATGGTTGGAGCCTTCGCTCCAGTGTTCAGCAAGAGCATGGCTGCTGCACAAGAACTCGGAAAGCTTGTGGCTGCTGCTCCATCAGAACTGGAGGACAAAACATCAATCCATAGATGACTCTCGGACCTTAAAATCTAATGGAGTATGTCCTGCAGGGTTTTGGAATTGTTTGGGAATCATGACCCCTATTTTCCTTCTAATTTCTCCCGATGGCAATGGAAATGAATATCCTATGCCTGTCCGTCCTATATTGGAAGCAAGTAACTTGTTCCTCTCAGTTTAACAGGTCTACAGACACAGGGGAATTGTACCCCAAGACAGACAAACCTATAACTAATTTTGATGAGATTTTGTACTTAGCATTGTTACGGAAATGATTTAAGGCTTTTGGGATATTGTGATGGGATAAATGTACTTGTATAGGGAAAGAGCATGTCTTCTTGGGGTCCAAAGGGTGGAACAGGATGGTTTGAAGTTGTATGCAGCCCAGAAAGACATGCTTCTAAAGTTAATCCATTCCTGTGGGTGTGTACCCATTGTAAGCAGGACCTTTTGAAGAGGTTACTTTGGTTAAGGATTGACCCACCACAATCAGAATGGGTCTTAATACTCTTACTGAACATTTTGTAAATGGAATGAATACAGAGAAAGAGTCAGAGAAAGCCACAGAAGCAAGAATTGAAAACAGTGAAACCCAGAAGAGAATGGAACGTGCCGCGTGCCAAGCTAAGGACCAAGATTTGCCAACAGCCAATCTATAAGAAAAAAGTATCACTTTGATGATTCCTTGATTTGGATATTTTCTTGGCCCCAAACTGTAAGCTAATATATTCCCATTGATTAAAACTAACCCATTTTACAGCATCTGCTTTCAGCAGCCTAGGAAACTGAAACAGATTATCATCCAAATATCAAGCACTGTACACACTATTATAAATATAATAAAGGACAAAACTACATGGTCATCTCAATAAATTTGGAAAAAGCACTTCACAAAATCCATCTCTCATTATGATTTAAAAAAATACTTAGGACAGTAGGAATAGAAAGGAACTTTTTCCACATGATAAAGTACAGCTAGGAAAATCCATAGCAAAAATAATATTTACTGGAGAAAAACAAAATGTGTTTTCCTTTAGATCAGGAATAAGACAAAGATATTCACTCTTGCCACTTCTTTTCAATGTTACATTTGAAATTCTAGCTATGGGAATAGAGCAAGAAAAAGAAACAAAAGACCTCCAGATTTTAAAGGTAGAATACAATCTATTTGGAAACGGCATGGCCTTGTAGATAGAAAATTCCAAGAATGCCACTAAAAAGCTATTAGAAATGAAAAAGTTTGGCAATGTTGTAGGTTATAATATTAATATACAAACATCAATTGTATTTCTGTACACTAGAAATGAACATTCCACAAATGAATTTAAGGAAGCAATTCATTAATTTTTACTCAAAAATAATAAAATATTTCGAAAAGAATAAAATATTTAAGAATGAATTTAACAAAAGAAATGCAAGACACACTGAAAACTACAAAATATTGTTGAATTAAATTACACAGGATCTCTGGGCAAGAATTTATTTTCCTAATTATCTTCGAAAATATTTATTGTTTTCACTTTCACATTCAGGTCTACAACCCATCTGTAATTTTATTTCAGGTATGAGATAGGAGTGAAGATTTATTTATTTTTCCATATAAAAAAGGGATTGAATTAGTATCATTTGTTGAAAAGACTACATATCCTCCAGTATACAATAGTATCGCTTTGTCATAAATCATCTCCATACATTAATTAATTTCTGTAGCTTTATAATATCTTATGAGTTCTTGTATCTCATTCTCTTTTCAATTATTGTCTAATCTAAAAATTTTAGCTGTGCATTTATCCTGTTAAAACATTTTATGTACTTGCTGATTTCTTATTTTGCTTCTTTGATTGATTGATTGATTTAGTTGGTTCTTATGTTAGTTTGTTGTATCTTTCAGTTCCTGGGAATGTGTGTTTACACAACAGAGAAAGGCAATAGAGCATTATGGTTAAGCATATGGATCCTTGGAGTAGACTATCTGATTCTGAAGCCTAGCTCTGTCTTTCATTAAATGTACAATCTTGAGCAATTTACTTTTCTTTCTGTTTAGTTTCCTAGGCTGCTTAAAGCAATACCAAGAAGTGGTCTGGCTTAAGCAATGGGAATTCATTTGCTCACAGTTGGATTCTGGGAAAATGTCCAAATCATGGCAGCATCAAGGTGATGGTTTCTTCCCAAAGACTGACTGCCGGCGATCCTTGGCTCCTCTGCCCGACATGGCGAGACACGCGGCAGCATCTGCTGGTCTCTCCTTTCTCTTCCAGGTTTTGTTGATTTCAGTTTCTTGCTTCTGTGTCTTTCTGTCTCTGTGTCTCAATTTCATTCTCTTGTAAAGGACTCCAGTAAGAGGATTAAGACCCATTCTCATTTGCATGTGTCACACCTTAACTGAAGTAGCCTCATCAGCTCCTACTTACAGTGGGTTCACACCCACAGGAATGGATTAGATTTAAGAACATGTTTTTCTGGGGTACATACAGCTTCAAACCACCACACTTTCCTAGGATTCAATGTTTTCATCTGTGAAAGAGGGTTAATAATAATATACACTCCTTAGATATTGGCTATTAGTATCATTGTTTTTATAACTATCACTCCAGCCTGCATTCCAGCTTCTTTTAGTAAAATTATACCTCCTCTCATTTAGTGTGAGAGATTGTCCCACTCAAACTATTGGTCAGTTTGGTGTAAATGTAGTGCACCCAACTAAAGCTACAGTTGTCAATCTTTATTGATCCAATTATTCTCTGTATTCCATCTTCTCAATCACTCTAAACAATTTAGGAAAGGACAGTTGAAACAAAGGGTCAGTTAGACATAATGCAACTTCTGAGAGCAGAGCATGTGTTTTCGCCCACTAAATATGAAGCTGAGGTTATACTAAATTTATCTGTTGCAGCCATTTTGGCACCAAATATAGATTCAGAAAAAATTCAAAACACATGGGTAAGCGAAAAGAAATAATTTTTCTTCATTATGTATTTCAAAGCCTAGGGAATCTATGTCAAAAAGTCTCCCTACTCTTGAAACTTTCTATTACGAGACTTGAAAAATTATCCTTCTGATTAGTGGTTTTAGATACATCTCTGCCATTTTTATTCAAAAGATTCAAAACTGTAACCACCATTTCTATGACTCACAGTTACAAAAGAACCAAATGGTAGTTGAAAGGAGTTCCCATAAGTGAATGAAAAGGTAAAAGGAAATCATAGTGAGTATTAAAAATAAAACAATAAGAAAAACACTTGTGACCACCATGGTTTCACTGCCACAACTTTTTCAACTGCTTGGTTTTTCCTCATAGCATTAAAAAACAATTAACTCCAAGGGAGTATGGAAGCAAAATGTGTTTGAATACTTGGTTTGTACTGTTCCAA
Organism: Choloepus didactylus; assembly: GCF_015220235.1. Taxonomy (NCBI): domain Eukaryota; kingdom Metazoa; phylum Chordata; class Mammalia; order Pilosa; family Megalonychidae; genus Choloepus; species Choloepus didactylus. Next base: position 8,460,377 of record NC_051322.1, read on the forward strand.
AGGACTTAAACTTGAATCTTTCCAATTTTGGATAGTGAATCCAGATATGATTTTTAAATAACTGCAATATCTTGTTTCATTTGTGTGGAAGTGAGACAAGAATATCAACCTACAATGTTGCCATAATGATTAATGATGTATTAAATGCTTATTAAAATGTGTTGTGCAAAGTAAGTGCAAAATAAATTTTAATTACTATTACTACTACCGCTGTTCTAGTTTCCTAATGCTGCCAGAATGCAACATCAGAGATGGATTGGCTTTTACAAAAGGGGGTTTATTTGGTTACACAGTTGCAGTCTTAACGCCAAGGTAACACATCAGCAATTGGGTACCTTCACTGGAGGATGGCCAATGGTATCTGGAAAACCCCTGCCAGCTGGGAAGGCACGTTGGGTGGTGTCTGCTCCAAGGTTCTGTCTCAAAATGGCTTTCTCCCAGGACGTTCCTCTCTAGGCTGCAGTTCCTCAAAAATGTCACTCTTGGTTGCACTTGGGATATTTGTCCTCCCTCAGCTTCTCTGGAGCAAGAGTCTGCTTTCAACTGCCATCCTCAAACTGTCTCTCATCTGCAGCTCCTGTGCTTTCTTCAAAGTGTCCTTCTTGGCTGTAGCTCCTCTTCAAACCATCACTCACAACTGCACTGAGTTCCTTCTGTTATGTCTGCTCATTTATATGGCTCCATTGATCAACTTCGACCCACCCTGAATGGACGGGGCCACACCTCCATGGAAATTATCCAATCAGAGTCATCACCCACAGCTGGGTGGGGTGCATTGCAAAGAAACACTCAAAGAATTACAATCTAATCAGCACTGATAACATCTACCCACACAAGATTACATCAAAGATAATGGCGTTTGGGGGACACAATACATTCAAACTGGCACATTCGACCCCCTGGACCCCAAAATGACATTATCTTTCCATATACAAAATACGGTCATCCAACAACAATATCACAGAAGCTTAAAGCATTTCAGCAGCAATAGTTAAGTACAAGATCCCATCAAAATCAATTATAGGCATGGGCAGTCCTAATACAAAATTCCCCTCTATCTATGAAACTTAGAACAAGTTATCTGCTTCCAATATACAAAGGAGGGACAGGCATAGGGTAAACATTCCCATTACCATAAGGAGAAACAGTAAGGAAAACAGGGTTAACAGGACCAAAACAGTTCCTAAAACCCGCAGGACAAACTCCATTAGATTTCAAAGTCTGAGTGTCATTTACAGAATGACGTTGCATTCTTCAGGCTTGAGAGAGCGGGAGTCTAACCCTTCCTAAGGGCCTTTGTGGCAGCCCTTTCCTCTCCAAATGCTTGGGTGAGTTCTCCAACATATCCACACATTGGGGAGACCACCTTCTTGGCCCCACCCTCCTCAAACATTGGGGCAGCACCCGGATTCCCTTCCATCTCCAGGGCACATGCTCAACCCCTTCAGAACTGTGTGGTGGTGGCCAGGCTCTCCCCAATTCCCTGGGAATGTGCTCCACCCTCTTTGGGGCTTGGGGTTGCAGAACATTTCCTGAGCATCGAGGCAGAAGGCCCACCCTCGACCTCCAGGGCAAACTCACCCTTTCCATGCATGTGGGCTGCTCCACTCTCCCAGCCCGAGACCTCTTGACTCCAGACCTCAACCACCATGGCTCTGTCTTTGAAGAAATTTTTCCTTCAATTTTTTCCTTGTCTGTCTCCTCCAGTCCAGATTGGCAATGGCTCTGTCTATAAAGATCACGCAAAAATTCTGTTGGCTTTGCATGAAGCACACAGGGGTCAAAGCTGTCAGACAATAGGACTTTCCACAAATCCTTTCTGCTTAACTCCTTTTGCAATCTTGGCTTGTATTGAAATGGTGGCTGTGTTCCATGTTTGGTTACATCCTCACATTGGGCTGTAGCTTCTGGGATTCCACCCCCTGAAAGCTCATAATTTTCCAAGACTTCAGCTTCTGGTGTCTTTGAAACCAAGAGTTCTGTAATAAGTTTATCTCTCTCCACTCGCATTTTACTATAAGCTGCAAGGAGAAGCCAGGGTACATCCTCCACATGTAGTCTGGAGATCTCCTCAGTTAAATATTCCAGGTTGTCGCTTTCAAATTCTTCCTTCCATATGGCACCAGGACTCAATTTTGCCAAGTTCTCTGCCACTTTAAAACAAGGATCGCCTTTCTTCCAATTCACAACAACACATTCATCATTTCTGTTCAAGGCCTCATCAGAAGTATCTTTAGAGTCCATATTTCCACAGTCTCTTCAAAGCAGTTTAGGCCTGTTCTATCAAGCTCCTCACAATTCTTCCAGAATCTTCCCCTTATCCATTTAAAAAGCCATTCCAACATGTTTGGTATTTGCAAACTCAGCAGCAAAAGCACCCCACTTCTCTGATACCAAAATCTGTTCTAGTTTGCTAATGCTGCTGGAATGCAAAACACCAGAGATGGATTGGCTTTTATAAAAGGGGGTTTATTTAGTTACAAAGTTGAAGTCACCAGAAATGGATTGGCTTTTATAAAGGGGTTTATTTGGTTACACAGTTACAGTCTTAAGGCCATAAAGTGTCCAAGGTAACACATCAGCAATCGGGTACCTTCACTGGAGGATGGCCAGTGGTGTCTGGAAAACCTCTGTTGGCTGGGAAGGCACGTGGCTGGTGTCTGCTCCAAAGTTCTGGTTTCAAAATGGCTTTCTCCCAGGACGTTCCTCTCTAGGCTGCAGTTCCTCAAAAATGTCACTCTTAGTTGCACTTGGGATATTTGTCCTCCCTCAGCTTCTCTGGAGCAAGAGTCTGCTTTCAACAGCCATCCCCAACCTGTCTCTCATCTGCAGCTCCTGTGCTTTCTTCAGTGTCCTTCTTGGCTGTAGCTCCTCTTCAAACCATCACTCACAACTGCACTGAGTTCCTTCTGTTATGTCTGCTCATTTATATGGCTCCACTGATCAACTTAGACCCACCCCGAATGGGCGGAGCAACACCTCCATGGAAATTATCCAATCAGAGTCATCACCCACAGCTGGGTGGGGTGCATTGCAAAGAAACACTCAAAGAATTACAATCTAATCAACACTGATAACATCTGCCCACACAAGATTACATCAAAGATAATGGCATTTGGGGGACACAATACATTCAAACTGGCACAACCGCTATTACTAATAATTGTTATTATTTTAAATATTGAAAGAACTTGCCTTTCTTATTTACAAATACTGTTTTACTCTTAAATCCATGGATTTATTTTTTTAGATGTAGCAAATTATGGTTGAAAAGCTAGTGTAATGTAGTAGAAAGCATCAATAATAGTCTATTTCTAGCACTACTGTCAATTCTAAGTAAACTCATAGGGAAATATCTTTCATTAGGGCTTTAGTTTCCTTAAATACTTGAAGCAAGTATTTAGTTGAGATAGGCATCTGGTGTTGGCAAGAGTAAAATATAATCTCTTCCCCTTGGGACAGGATTGTGATCATCATTCAATGATCTTGAAACACTAGGAAAGTAAGTAAAGAAGAAAAAAACTGGAAACATTAAAAAAAAATAAAAACAGTGACTCAAAGAGATTTGTGCTGTGAATTCTGAACTCAATCTGGAGAAAAACTCCAAGTTTAGATCTCATCCTGAATTTCCAAGAATTATCAGGGTTGAACTAGGGTGAGACCTCAGTCTTCCAAAATATTCTCCACCTGTGCTAAAATTCAGGATGTTAGCCACAGTGGTCTAGCTGAAATATTACTGAGATGTTATTTTGTGGCTTGCAGATGAGTTTGGGGCATTCCATAAATTTGAATTCTACATTTTGACTGTCTAATCAGAGTTTTGTTGCAACTGCTGTTCCTATTTGTTATTACACCCAGCAGTTAATTATAAATGATGTTAAAACATTCAGGCATTCTGATTGCTATTTTGGCTAAATATTACCTGTCTTATAAATCTAAGTAATAGGTGTCATGTGAACTCAAATGGGATCTAAAACAGATGGTTACACTAAAACATGCATAGACAGAGGAGAGGAGAGTAGGAAAGAAAATGAACATGGTGCTAAAATACTCACCTTTCTGTTTAGTAGGGACCAAGTGAATTGAATAGATTTAGGGATTTTTTGGGGGGTTTCTCTTTTACTGTGTCATCAATTTCATAGATCTAAATTAGTACTATTCACTTCTTGTAAATTTTGCAGAAGTTGAAATTAGAAACATCACACTATTCTTTCGAAACCACAGGAAGACAATTTAGCTATGAAAAAAATCCACCTTTGATTAAAAAAGAATATAGATTCTAAACCATAAATAAAGGTCTTTTGACAAATACATTGAAGTGAAATTTGGGTTAATTGAGGGGATCCTGGAGGCTAATGGACATCTGCCCAGATCACTGGAACCTTGCACCTTTTGAAGAGGGTGACGAAAGGCTTCTGCAGAGCTCAGCTTGCAATGTCGCTATGCTTCATCTCAGAAGACAACCGTATATACACGGAGAGTGAGGGGAAAACAGCAAATATCTCTAAAGTTCAGTTTACATAACACGCTGCAGCCAGTAACTTACTTTCGAAGGAAGTGCACCCTGGACTAACCATCATCATTAGTTTATCTTTCCTAGATTTCTCAATAGTTAAAAAAAACAAAACAAAAACAAACAAAAAACAGAAACTCCAGGCTGAGGTTTTTGGTGATGACTGAGGGAGGAGAAAAACGGTTCAACTGGCTTTGTAGCCAGTAAGCCAAATTCAGTAAAATAAAATAATCAAGGAATAACTCCAGCAATAACCTGGAATTATAGACCTCACTATGACTCATGTTGACCATTGGTATTGGTGCCTATCAAAAAGGAGTGCAGAAAATGAAGGAAGACGGCTTGGTAGATATGGCTGACATCTGTTCAGGGACAACATTTTAAGAAGATGCTAGTGGCCCAAGTATACAGTGCAGGTTCCCTCACCAGACTCCCTCACAGAAGCACACACTTCTCAAAAACACATGGAAATTTTAATCTGGGTAGACCCAGAAGTTTCTGTTGTAAAAATGAAATATGCTTTGAAAAAGTCATAAATACTACCAAAAATGGAGGAAACCATATCAAGAAGAAAGTATCTGATAGAACAGTTCAGAAGATTTATTCAAGAAAATGCAGGTTATTTTCAGGTAAGCATTTCTTTTTCAAATGAGATTGTTCACAAACCATACAATTATCCAAAGATCCAAACTGTATAATCAATTGCCCATGGTACCATCATACAGCTGTGCATCCATTACCATAATTAATTTTTTTTCAATTTTTAGAACATTTTCATTACCCCAGAAAAGAAATCAAAACAAAAAAAGGAAACTCAAATCCTCCCATACCCCTAATCACCCCCCTCCATTGTTAACTCATAGTATTGGTATAGTACATTTGTTATTGTTGATGAAAGAATGTTAAAATACTACTAACTGTAGTATTTAGTTTGCAATAGGTATATATTTTTCCCTATATGCCCCTGTATTATTAACTTCTAGTTATAGTGTCATACATTTGTTCTGGTTCATGAAAGAGATTTCTAATATTTGTACAATTAATCACGACATTGCCCACCACAAGGTTCACTGTTTTATACATTCCCATCTTTTAATCTCCAACTTTCCTTCTGGTGGCATATGTGACTCAGAGCTTCCCCTTTCCGCCACCTTCACCACCATTCAGCACTGTTAGTCTCAAAACGTGCTACCATCATCTCTGTCTATTTCCAAACATTTAAGTTCACCCTAGTTATCCTGGTAACTTATATTTTCATGTCTCTGGGTTTACATATTGTAGTTAGTTCATATCAGTGAGACCATGCAATATTTGTCCTTATGTGTCTGACTTATTTCACTCAATATACTGCCCTCAAGCTTTTTTTATCAACCCATTTTTTTTAAAGACAGTTTTGTTCACACACCATACACTCTATCCTGAGTAAACAATTGATGGTTCCCTGTATAGTCATGAATGTATGGATTCACCACCATTGCTACTATCTACATAACGACATCTCCATTTCTTCCACAAAGCAGGAGGAAGAGTCAAAGAAGGTAGAGACACAAAAGAAAAAGAAAAAAGAAAGAGGAAAAAAAAAGCAAAACAAAAAACATGATAGCTGGGAAGCAACAAAAGGAAAGATAGCATTAAACTAAAGTAAAATAAAGAGTCAGACAACATTATCAATGCTGAGAGTCCCTTAACTCTCCCTTCTGTCCCCCTGTTATAGGCATTTAGCTTTGGTATATTGCCTTTGTTACATTAAAGGAAGCATAATCCAATGTTTCTGTTAATTATAGTCTTTAGTTTGCATTGATCTATTTTTCCCCAAATAGCTCCCTATTTTTAACACTTTGCAAGGTTGATGTTCATTTGTTCTCCCTCATGAAAAAATATATTTGTACATTTTATCACAATTGTTGAGCACTCTAGGCTTCACTGAGTTTATAGAGTCCCAGTCTTTATCTTTCCTCTTCCCTTCTGGTGTCCCACATGCTCCTAGCCTTCCTCTTTCAACCATACTCACAGTCATCTTTGTTCAGTGTACTTACATTGCTGTGCTACCATCACCCAAATTTGTGATCCAAACCTCTCACTCCTGTCTTTTTCTATCTGTCTGTAGTGCTCTCTTTAGTATTTCCTGTAAAGCAGGTATCCTGTTCACAACTCTGTCATTGTCTGTCAGAGAATATTTTAAACTCTTCCTCATATTTGAAGGACAGTTTTCCTGGATATAGGATTCTTGGTTGGTGGTTTTTCTCTTTCAGTATCTTAAATATATCACCTCACTTCCTTCTTGCCTCCATGGTTTCTGCTGAGAAATCCGCACCATCTTATCAAGCTTCCTTTGTATGTGATGGATCACTTTTCTCTTGCTGCTTTCAGAATTGTCTCTTTGTCTTTGACATTTGAAAGTCTGATTATTAAATGTTTTGACATAGACCTATTCAGATCTATTCTTTTTTGGGTGAGCTGCACTTCTTGGATCTGTAATTTTATGTTTTTTATAAGAGATGGGAAATTTTCATTGATTATTTCCTGTATTATTGCTTCTGCCCCTTTTCCCTTCTCTTCTCCCTCTGGGATACACATGACACGTACATGATAGCATTTCATGTTGTCATTCAATTCCCTGAAACATTGCTCATATTTTTTCATTCTTATTCCGCATCTGCTCTTCTGTGTGTAGGATTTCAGGTGTCTTGTTCTCCAGTTCCTGAGTGTTTTTTTCTGCTTCTTAAGATTTGCTGTTGTACATCTCCATTGTGTCTTTCATCTCTTGTGTTGTGCCTTTCATTTCCATAGATTCTGCCAGTTGTTTTTTCGAGCCTTCGATTTCCACCTTATGTATGCCCAGTGTTTTCTTTATAGCCTTTATCTCTTTTGTCATATCTTCCTTAAACTTTTTGAATGGATTTAGTATTAGTTGTTTAAATTCCTGTATCTCAGTTGAAGTGTAAGTTTGTTCCTTTGACTGGGCCATACCTTTGTTTTTCTTAGTGTGGGTTGTAGTTTTCTGTTGCCTAGGCATCTCGTTTCCTTGGTTACCCCAATCAGGTTTTCCAAGACCAGAACTGGCTAAGGTCCCAGAAGGAGGAAATATTCAGCACCAGGGTTCCCTGAGGGTGTGTCTTAGAAGATTGACACACCCTGTGAGGCCTCAAGGCATTGTGCTTTTCCTAATTTGCCCAACAGGTGGCATGTGTCAGCCTGTCACTCCTGACTGTTGTAAAGAGGTGTGGCCCCTTTAATTCTCAGCTTAAGTTGTTTCTGGTTTGATTGTTTTCCTCCAGGCCCTGGGGTCTGGTTCTGAATGGAAGGCGGGTAGTAGAGCTGGGCCCCACCTCTTTTCTCTTAGGGAAGATACACCCCCTAGGGAATTTTCATTTGCATTTAAATAGGCTCTTTGTCTCTCTGACTCTCCTATCTCCACCCTTGTCTGGGTCAGAGTGCTGTGAACTGAAAATGGCTGAGGCTTTCTCTATTGAGCCACTCAGGTTGAGAGAGAGAAAAAGGGAGAGAAAGCTCCCTTTCAAGGTCAGTCCACCACCCCCAGTTTCACCCATCAGCCAGAGACAGCACCCGGTCCTCTGGGGTCCCCCTCCCAGTACAAAGAAGTCCCCTGGCTCTTCAAGGTCAGTCATTACTAAAAGCCTCTGTCTGCTTGTTGGGGATTTGCAGCTTGTATTGAGCAGTCCATGTTTGCCAATTAAAACCCCAGTTGGAGCTGGACTGAGCTATATTTGCTTATTCAGAGACTGCTGCTCTCTAGCACCATGAGGCTTTGCAGTTCGGGCTGCTGGCAGGGAGAGGGCTCCCAGCTGTAAGTAAGTTTTTAGTTACAGATTTAAGCTGTGATCTTGGGCATTCCTCCCAATCCATGCTGGTGTATGATGTGTGGACAGTCATGGTTGTCCCCCAGCAGTTATTCCAGATCATTTACTAGTTGTTCCTGGTTGTTTATTAGTTGCTCCGGGGGTACTAATCAACTTCCAGTCCCCTCTCTGCTGCCATCTTCTTTTGTCTCCTTAGAGAAGCATTTTTTATACTCTCAAGATTTTTCAAGGTTGGTTGATTTGGAGCAAATACATAGTGCCAAAAATAGAATTATTTTTATGTACATATTTCTATATATTCTTAAAAAATTAAATACAGGGTCATTTAAAATAAATAAATAAATAACACATACTAACAATTGTGATTATTGGAGCCAGACTCTTTTGAGACTGTGTAGATACATTATGTGTATGACTATGAAAAAAAAAAATAGAAATCTTCTCTAAAACAAGGTTTTGAGGAAAAACAGAGCTAGTAGTTTGTCAGAAGCTTAACACAGTGTTTCTCAAATAGAAATAGGCTGATAAATATACCTACCATTACTATTATTGCATGTATTATTATTTGTATTATAATATAATATAAAATAATATAATGTATATATTTATATCCTTATTTTTATATTTCATTATCATATGTTTATTATTTTTTATTTTTATACATTTATCATTATATATGCTATCTACAAATATAACATGAAAAATAAGCATTGGACTTCCTTATATGAACTTCCTTAGTATACTTTGTTGTTGATTTTTGAAATCTACCTTCCATCACTTCAAGAAAATGCTTATTAGTTCATTCAAATATTGGTAACTTTTCCTGAAATTTATGCAGCCATCTTGCATCTGACAATGGACAAGGACACACACAATGTAAGGCAGAGCTACGAGAGGAGTGAAAGAATCACAAAGAAGCAGAAAGGGAACACTGAAGTATCATATTCAGTCTCTTCTTATCTTCTGGACATCTTTTCAAACTAGATAACAGTCTCCTTATTCAATATTCCAATTTGAGAAGGGTGTTCTGTGACTTGCCACTGACAGTTTCGTAATGGATACAATTTATGACTCTGTTTTCCACCAAGAAACACTATATTCCTTCTGTGTGCTCATTGCCTTCATGGGAAAACTTAAAAAACATTATTTTACCCTGCCTAGTCTAAAAGTAAAATTTAACAAAATACTTTAAATGTTCTTGATTTGTCTCAGATATATTTCCATTTCTGTATCACAGAAACTTTACAAAGCAAAAAAAGAAGTGGCAAGCGATGTTCCCATTCATTGCCAAAAGTTACTTGTAAAATTTCTGCTGCAAAACATTCCAAAATGTTTTCTTTGTTGTTGTTGTCTTTCATTTTTCACATGATGCTGCAGAGCAATCAAAAGAATTTTCTGCCTTTTCTTCCTGGGAACAGCATTTAGGTGCTAAGGGTCATTTTCTGGTCAAAGGAAAAGTTCCTTTAGTTGTAGTCTTCAGAAGCTCCAGACTTACTGAAAGCTTTTTCTGGTAGAGTTTAAATGGCCTCGGAGCATGCAATTTGCCAGTGATTCCACAGTACAAAAGAGAAAAAAGGTACTTCAAATGTTATGTGTGCTGCGGTATATTTGGTGGGAAATTTTCCAGACATCATACTAGTTTTCTTCTTCTTGTAAAGTAGGATTTCCATTTTTTAAAGCAGTAAGTTACTTCAACACTCATTACAAATACTGCAACTCTAGGGCGCCAAACGTCACTCCCTCCTCATGACAAAATGTATAATTATCATGCAGGATTTCCGTACCTGGCATGTCTTACTGTTTAAATAGAATGAAAAGTCAGGGATATAGAAATTCAAAGTCATGAGGAAAAATAGTTTCACAGAGCACCCTCTTTATCAAGAAATGAAAAGCAATTTGAATTCTGGTGTGTAGACTAGTACTTAAGGCATGAATTCTGGGGAAATTGCCAATGCTCCTTCACTTTATTGGAGATCCTCTTTGATGAAACCAAGCTTGTCTGAAAATATTCCCTCTGTTCAGTTTAAATTGACGTTACTCAGGTAATGATATTTTCCTTTGCGTTCATTTTTTTTTTTTTTTTTTTTTCATTTATTGAATTCATTTCTCACTTCATTGTGTAATTGAGGAGATATCAGCACGGGTCATTTTACCACAAAAATGCAGGAAGTGGGGCAGAGTGTGAGCCAGGGAGAGTGGCAACCTGAAGAAGGTGAGGGGTTGTCCTGTGACTATCTTGGGGTTGCATTCTGGGCATCTGGAAGAGCTAATGGCAGCAAGTGACAGGGAAGGAGCACAAGGAAGGTTGCTGAGCAGAGGAACCGGGAAGGAGAAGTATCTGCTCATTCTCATTATTAGGGTGGGAGCCATGTTTTCTCACAACTTTCTACAGCCTAAGGAGAAGTGAAAATCCATGTTTGTAATTTGATAACTATAACAAGTTAACTTCGTCATGAGATTGTACTATACTACTACGAGCAACACAGGTAAATTCCTGTTTATTTGGCCAGACCTCCCGACAGAAGGTATGCTCAAACTTCTGAATAATGTGTTTGAGGAACTTTTATTTGAATATCTCTTCTTGAGAATGAGTTTGAGCATTTTTCATGCATTAAAGTACAATTTGTGTGTGAGAGTATGTTTTTGTTTTGATTTGGGGGGCTGCGAAGAATTTGTCAGTCTTTTCATTTTATTTCAAGTCTTTCCAAATTAATTCCAAGGAGCTTCTTACAAATAAGGAATATTATTTCATATGAATTGTAAATATTTCCTGGTTATTTCATTTTATTTTGCCTCGGTTTATGATTTTTTATATTTTTATTTATATGTGTGAAGCGAGATTTTTTCTGTTTTGATAGACAAATTGACAACACTTTCTTACTTCAATATTTTGTTACAGTTATAAAGCCTCCTCACATCAAAATATAAAAATTTTCTACCAAAATTTCCCCTCGTTCTTTCACATTTTCATCTTGAAATCATTGATCCACATGTAATTGTTCTTGTTCTACAGTGTGAGGAATGAATCTGTCATCAGTTTTACAAAGATGCTTATCCAGTTGTGCCACCATTACTTTGACATGTTACCTTAATCATTCATTGAATTTAAGGTTTGCTTCTATTTATGAGCCCTGTACTCTGTTCTTTAGTCTGTTAGTCAGTTAAAACTATTCAGTTTTAAGTTTTGAGCCTTTATAAAATGTTGTCCTTTCTAATAAAACTCCTGCAACCAGGATACAAAACTCTTGTAAATTCTCATTTAAAATTTATTTTCTAAAAAGGCGACAACTACTCTGAAATATGTCCCATTATAAAGCCCATGTTGCATCCACTGCACTTCTGCAACCTCTGTATTTTTCCCTCCCACAATGTCCCCTCTTTACCATTGTTTATTATGCCTGTGACATGAAAGGTTACCACTGACCACTAAGTCTAGTCAAATTTCAAATATTTAGTTTATTTATAGGCATTAGCACTATTGTCACCATCTTCCCCTGCATTCTAAGTGGTTTCTGTGAAAATTTCTTCATTGTTGTTCCTCTAGTATATGATAGATATAATTTTATCTGCCTCATTTCCTGGACCCTCTTTAAATACATTTCAAAAGGTGACCTTTTTCTGACTTCTGCTCTTGTGTTTTTCTTTTATTATTCACATCCTCTATTGGATTTCATTCAAATTCATGACGCGTCACCACATGTGTAGGTGTAAAGCCACAAACTTCAACTGCTAAAATCAATGTATGTCTCCATTCCTGGGAGCTGAAATATTTCTGGTTGATCATTGGACTTCTCCACTCATATGCCTTTCCGGAAACTCCAACTCAGTGGGTGTAAAATTAAATTCATGTCACGTTCCCCACATCAAACCTTCTGTTCAACTATCCTTGATTAACAGATCAACCATGCTGTTGCACAGGCTAAAAAATTTTAGATCTCTTCCAATCTCTACATTTACCTGCACAGTCCTTCCAGTCATCCCAGAGAACCCATTTCCCTCTCTTTCATCCAGAGCTGGGAAGGAGCTGTCAGTGACTCTCCTCAATCTCCTCTCATGTTGAATGAGGACAGCGTTTCTTAAATTTAATTATTGGGATAATATGACAAAAATAGTTAACAAATACTCAGAAGGAAAGCGTCATGTAGCTGTTTTGTTTTGGTTTTATTTGTGTCTATATTTTTATTGTTTACTTTTTTAAATCTCTTAGTGCATTTAATTCAATAATCCAGATAGTTCTGGCTGCTTGATGGCTGGAAGTCTACCTCAAACATACTTATAAGAAAAGTCAAAATATATTCTCATTAAATTATATATACACACTTCTTCCCTTTATAAAATATCTGTAGTACATAAAGTATATGTTCAAAATTTGCGGTTTCATACCATATCAGCTGCTTTATTGCTTTCTCAGTTGCTTTTCTAATGATGTAACTTTAAAATTTAGTCATAAAGTATTTCCAACTACAATATATAGCTTTATTTTAATTTTTTAATAATTTATATATTCTAATGGGAAAAAAGTGAATAGAATGCATAGCAATATCACCTGAGGAACTATTAGGAAATGTTTTTATACTATTCCATTATGATTTATAACCACAAATACTTCATGCTACCTACATAAATATTTTCATATAATTAACAGAAACATTCTTTCATTTTCAACTTTCCAAAACCATATACATTGCATTTGTATTTTTCTTTGGGAAATTCAAGATATATTTTCACATTTCAAATATCTTTTTAAACTACTCCCTACAATAAGCCCTTACATAGTTTTGACAATATTATTCATCATTTTATTAAGATGATACAAATTAAGTTTCAAGGGATATTTATTTTAAATATTATTATCATGAATTCCATAGCAGGGAGTTTTTAGCTAATGATGCACTCCTTATAAGATCCTTTTCCCCTTAGCTACCACGTACTACATTTTTGTAAATAAAACTTCCTAAAAATATTGCAGATCCCATTTGTTACTTTCTTCCTACATCTCTACCCACTCTGATCTGGCTTCAATTACATTTATGAACATTAATGCATTATATACTTCCCTCTATTTTTAATGGCTCCAAACAGGGCAGACATATCTTGCCAGTTTCCTACATGAAATCTCTACTTGCATTTCCCAAAGGCACTTCAGGTTCAATATGTCAAAGAAATTAAATTCTCATGATCTTCCCCTACCCAAACCAAGCTTTCTTCCAGTATTCCCTTTCACGGAGAGAGTAGTGCTGTCATCTAAATTAGGGTGCCCTAAAAAAGCAAGGTGTCATCTTGGAAGTTTTGTTTCCCTCTCACATATCCCACCAGTACTTGATAGTCAATCTAGTACCAAGTCATGTCAATTTCAGTTCTTAAATATATTCAAAATGCATCTACTTCTTGCCATTCCCATCACCACCGTTCCAGTAGATTTGCCTGGGGCACCACTGTAACTTTCTAACTGATATAACCACAAGCCTAATTCAATCCATTATGTGGACTAATAAAAGTTCTTTCCCAAAGTCAAAATGAATTATGCCATTCTCTTATTAAAGCAATTGATAGTTTCTCATAAATTTTAGTATAAAAATATATTCAAGAGATCTTCAAGGCCATGCAATATCTAACCAATATCTATGACACAATTTCATCTCATTATCACTTCATGTTACAGGTAATTGTCTTCACCCCAAAAAAGATAGATTGAAGGATGACCCCACAGTGAGTGTGACTTTATTTGGAAATAAAGTAGTTACAGATGGAATTAGGTAAGTTAAAATGAGATCAAACTGCTGTTAAGGTGGGCCCTTAATTCAACCTGACTGGTGTCATTATAAGAAGAGGAAATTGGAACTACAGAAGGGAGGTCATGTAACACCTGAGGCAGAGAATACCTGGATTTCCTGCAAGTCACCACTAGAAGTCACAAGAGAGGCATAGAATGGCTTCTGCCCCACAGGTTTACAAGGAAGCATGGCCCTATCCACACTGTGATTTCAGGCTTCTAGCTTTCAGAACTGCGAGGCAGTAAACTTTGGTTGTTTCAAACCACCCAACTTGTGACAGCGTGTTATGGCAGGCCCAAGAAATGAACCTGTTTTCATCCTTCCAACTATACTGACCTTTCAGTGATTTTACTCCCAAGCACACTATGCCACAGATTTATGCAAAACCTTTTATTCATTCTTTAGATCTCAACTCAAGCATAAATTTACTTGCACTCAAAAATTAGATCAAATCAGCATTTTATAACATGACATGGAACTTTGAACCTCTTCTTCATGTAAATTGTTGCCATTACAACTTTGAACGTGTTTGTTTGATATGACTAGTCCATAAACTTTATGAAGACTTCTCGCTGTATTCTTGAGCATCCTGCACCATGTTTGCCTCTAGTTGATGTTTGGTAAATATTTGTTGAGTGAATACATTTAAAGATGGCGAAAGAAATACCATCTGTAAACTATTATTCAATATTTTTGAATTTTATAGTGCCAAATACTTGACTATTTCAGCTATTATTGCCTTATTAATAGTACATAAATTTTAAAAAGTGACTTTTTAAATTTAATCATTTTATTTTTCAATTTTAGACATTCCTTTTGATTATTTTATATGTTTGGTCTGTTTGGGTTATGTCATTGCTTTGTCATATTTTTAATTCATACTTTTATTCTTTAATGTATCAATCATATTCTAATATCTGATTCTTGGCACTTTTTGTATTGACTTCAAGTCAGTGACTCAGTTATGAAAAATATTAAAACTGTCATAATTTTAATGAGAGGAAATTTTAAATCATAGTTCTAGTATCATTAAGAGATAGTTCTTTTAGAAAGTTGACAGTATAATTAAGAGGATGAAGAAAAGTTCATTTCAGTGTGCTTTTGTCCTAATTTTCCTCTCTTTATTGCTGCGTTGGAAAGAAAGAGTTATTCTCCAATCTGTGAACTACTTCATCTTCAAGATCACTTAACTTCCACCATATTTCTCATAAATATTGCCATGGTATTTATTAGGTAACAAAGATTGTTAACCAAAGGAAGATCAAAGAGGGAGTTCTTATCTAAGAATAATTTAGCAGGACATACCTGATCTATTTAGATTGCTTATTATAATTAACCTTAAATGTTATAAATTTATGGGACACAGCTGTCTGGAGAATGAAAGTTAGTCACTTGTTTTTCTTACCTTGTCTAACTGATTAAATATAAAAACTAAGAAGCCATGAGCCAAAATAGCTTCCTCTAAACTGACGTATACTGAAAACACTGTAAGTGCTCATTTCTCATTTCAAAACATCAATATGTTCCAGTGAAGATTTGGGGGTTGATGGTTAGGGTTCCCATAGAGAAGACGTGCCTGTGTCTTGTTTTTGCCTCTCTCTTTTGCTAATCCTTAGTAAACCTTGGTGTTGGCTAAATTCTGTGACTTGTATGGATTTGTTTGGATAAGTCAACCCTTTGTGATGATGCACTCCTTGATTCCTTATAAAATAAAAAGAAATAGACCATAAAAATTGTGTCTATTTTGTCAAAATATATTCCCAGGAACTATACAGAAGGTATCCTTGAAATCTCAGAAAAATTATTTTGCCTCATATATACCTGTTCTACAACAAATATTAATAGTTTAACATAAATGAATTTGTATCTTCAAAGCAAATTACCATGTTTTATTCCTCTTTAATGTTACAGCACCTAGTAAAGTGATTTATACTATCTCTGCTTATTACGTGCAGAATAAATGAACACCTCAACAATTTGCACTTAAATGAATTATTTTCTTCATGATTAAATGAGGTGTGATTTAGCTATCTTTCTGAATAAAATATTCACATGAACATAATGCCCAGCATCTATGGGAAATTACCACATGGTCCTAGAAGGACATGTCTAAGACTATGTTAGTCTTTAATTAATGTAATATTAATTTATTTAATTAATTAAGTAATTTAATGTAATAATGTAATATTAATGTAATATTCAAATTTGACTAGATTAGCCTCTATTTACTCACACTTTGTCATCTCTCCATTCTAAAATAATTTAGAATGTGCCCTTTTCAAACACACCCTATTTTATTCTTCTTACCTGGCTTCTTGTGACTACTCATACAAGAAAATGCATTCAGTGAATCAGCAAAGACTTTCCACGACACATCAATATTTGGAAATGATTGTATCACTTACTTTTGTTACATAATTTAAAAATTGTATATATTTATATGTGTGTACTTTAAACACATTTTCATGATGTAGCAATTTTAAATCAAACTCTAACTTAAATATTTATTTAAATATTTCAAGCTTTTTAATGTTGGTTTTGTAGGACTCTATACATTTTCTACAGCAATTAGCTATTGCAACTCCTTAAATTATCATTCGGTCACAGTTATAATTCAGTCTTTCTGTTTTCTTTAGTAAATGTCTCCCTTCCTGTCAATATTTTATTCTCAGACTATTACACTGAAAAAATATTGCTTGAAAAATGCTTTTCTTTCTTCCTGCTATCCAACTGATGCCTAAGCTTGTATCAGAGGCAGTTACTTCTATACTTAAATATCTCCTAAGACCCCTAAGTCCTAGTCATGGTTAATAAATGGAGATTTTATATATATTTGAGATATTCTAAGTCTATTCTCATTTAATTATGAAACCAAAGCTGAATCTCTCACTTTGAAGCATCTAAATTTAGAGTTTAAATCTTATAAATACTTTAGGAGACAGCATTGGCCTTTGAGTTTTAAGTCTCATTGTAGGCTCCTAGGAGTTCCTTTTCTTAGTTAATTGGCATCTTCAGTTGCTGAAGTCTATTTTCAACTATTTTCTATTTCCTAAGTAAAAGCAAATGACAAAAATACTGGGAGTATTGTGCTCCTTAGCTTACTTATATTGTCTTCAAATCACTGTTAGGACATATGATAGTTATGAGCAAAAACTCAAATTTTGAATCCTAGCCTCAACACCTTCTTGTGTTGTGACCCAGGATAAACTATTTAACCTCCCTTTGCCCTAATTCTTCATTGGTAAATGCTATTCTAAATGAAAACTTACCTCAATTTATTCCACTGCAAATTAAATGAAAGGGCTGATGGAAAACATACAACCTATCAAGTGTTAAAAAAAACTTTGACCTCCAGATGTTATCTTTCAATAACTGCTGGACATTTCTTCAGTGACATGTGGCAGGTATTTCAGAGTTCTGCTTCGCTTAATAAACAGAAAGCCCAAAAAAAATACATTGGCCCCACCTTAGCCACAAAAGAATCCAGGTAAACAACAAAATAATAAATTTTTCTGAATCCATAAGAGCACTATGGTTGCAATGTAACCAACTAGTTTGAAATCCAAAGGAAGATGGTTCCACCCTGTAACTGAGAAGTTAGGATTTAGGGGATGATTATGATTATTGAATTATTATAGATATTCCTTTTTTTGCTTTCTGGTATATTAAAGTAGACAGAGGGAAATAGCTGAAATCTCTGAACTGTAATCCAGCTGCCTTGATCATTGATAATGATTGTATAACAATGTAACTTTCATCTTGTGAACTTGTGATTGTAAGATTGTAAGAGCCTGCTGACTGACTCTCACTTCCTTTATCCATTCTTTTCTTTTTTTTTTTTTTTCACTTTAGAGCCTTGTAATCACAAAGGCAACCCTCTAATTCTAATGGAAGAAATTAAATCAGCTCAGAACTAACCACTGACTAGTTCTTTTAATGATTAGTTAGGTTCTAGCATAGTTTGTAAATTGTTTCTGTCTGTGCTTGCTATTGAGATGGTAACTACATCTCCCCTCATTTCTGCTTATACTTGTTATATAAATGGCAATGACTCCTTCTCCCTTTGTTTGAATACATAAAAACCTTGAGTTCCTTAGACTCAGGAAGACAGATTTTTAGGCTGATACGCTGTCTGATCCTGCTTTGTGCCCAGCAATAAACTCTTTCTCTCTTTGAATCCCTGGTGTCATTGATTGGCTGCTTTCGTCCATTATCAACCCCAAGGAGAGATGTGACGTGAGCACAGGTTCACTTGTGGCAGGTCAGGAAGGAAGAAATGGCAGACGCCAATCAAAAGGGTAAGAAAATTCAGCTAAACTTTTTAATGACTTGCTAAACAGCTAGTGTGGGCTGGTATGACAGTTAAAATCCTGGGAGCCACAGACATAAGGGGGTTTCACAGTCACTTGTAGAGGTCTCCACTGGCCTTCATAGGGTATTGATGAAAAGAGTGGGGTGGAGCAGTAGAGTAGAAAAAGCATCCTTGGGTGGAGCAGGCCTGGAAAAGGGGCATAGCTGCCACTGCAGGAAAGACCCAAAACCTCACACAGGTCCTTCTTCCAGCAGAGTTGGAATCCAAAGTCTGTGTTGTAACCACAACAACAAACCTAAACCCAGCTTATCTACCCTTTAGACTTGTTCAAATTCCCAAACCACTAGCAAAACAGAACAAAAGGCATGCCCATTTTCCATAAACACCATTCATGTCAGTCACCACTGTTCTATGCACAATGTCTAGCATCCAATCAAAGATTATGAGTCACACAGAAAGTAAGACATAATAATCATCCCACTATCAAAAGACAAACCAATCAATGAAATTGGACAATTTTATTGCTGCATAACAAATTACTACAAATGTAATGGCTCCAAACAATTCACAGGTATTCTATATGTTAAAAGTATCTAACTGAGAATTTAAAATATATGATTAACATGTTAAAGGCCCTAGTGGGAAAGGGGCAACTGTGTAGGAAAGGATGAAAAACTCTAGCAGATAGAGGTAAAGCATTAAATTAAGTACAATTTCTAGAAAAAAAAAATCATACTAGTGATGAAGAATGCTTTAAATAGGCACATTGGTTCTCAACAGAGACAAGAAAAAGTAGGTGAACAGAAATTAGTGAAAGTGAAATGCAGAAATACAAAAGAGTGAAAACAAAGAGTATCCATGAATACTAGGACAACACAAAAGAATCAAACTGTGTAATTGGAATCCAAAAGGAAAAGAGAGAGTGCAGAAGAAATATCTGAAGACAAGATGACAAAAGGTTTTGAAAAAGAATGAAAGATAACAGACTATAGATTCAAGAAACTCAGAAAACTGTAAGCTGAAAAAGAATCAATAAGCTTCCGAACACGTCACACTGAAATGGCTGAACATCAAGTGTAAAATAGAAAGCCTTGTTATGAGTTGTATATATGTTATATTTCCCAATAAGGAAATAACTGAAACTGTGGAACTGTAACCCATAATATTATTTGAAATTTGTTCTCTAACTACTTGTTAAATTGCGGTTGGGAAGTTATTACTTCTATGTATATATGTTATATTCTATAATAAAAAATATGATTAAACAGTAGAAAGCCTTATAGGTAGCCAGTGAAAAATGCCACATTACATAGACAGGAAAAAAGAAAAATTGCAGCAGATTTCTCATCAGAAAATGTGCAAGCTGGCAACAATGGAGTGACATATTTAAAATACTGGGGACAGGTGGGTAGTGAGGAGGAAAACAGCAAGCCAGAGTTCTACATTCAGTAAAAATATCTTTCAAAAATGAAGAATAAATTTTTTCAGACAATCAACGTGGAGAAAATTAATTCCTCGCAAATTTGCACCACTTGAAATTTTAAAGGAATTCTTCACATAGAAGAATATGATACCAGATAGAAATGCAATTTGTGCAAAGAAATTAAAAACTTGAGAAATGGTTAAAATTAAGGCAATTTTATTAAAAATATGTTTTCCTTTTCTTTTTTAGTCTCAAAGATAATTGAGTGTCTAAAGCAGTGCAATGTATTGTGGCTTTATAGCGTATGTAAAAATAATAGAGCACAAAGGCTCAGAGGAAGAAATTAAATCCATACTGCTATAAAATTTGCCCTATACATAACTCCTTGAAGGTTGACTGTGATACAGATGTATTATAAAGCCTAGAGCAGCCATGGTTTAATAGATGAAATAATAAGCCAATAGAGTAGATAAAATGGAATAATAAAAAATATTTATTCCATATGGAGGCAGAAAAAGGGGGAAAAGGAATAAAGAAAAGATTGAACAAATAGAAAACAATTGGAAAGGTGGTAGGTTTATATCCAACCATATCAATAATTACATTAAAATAAAATGGTCTAAACACATCCATTATGAGACAGAGATTGTCAGACTGGATAAAAAAAAAAAACTACATTCAATTTTACGCTTTCTACAAGAAACCAGCTTTATAACAGGATGTAGATATTTTGAAAGTGAAAAGATAAAAGATATGCCATACATGCACTAATACAAAGAATACTATACTGCCTGTATTAATATCAGACAAAGTAAATATCATAATCAGACATTTCATAAACAATAAAGGGGTCAACTTACCAGGAAGATGTAACAATCCTATCTGTGTGTGTGACTAACCACAGAGCTTCAATATACATGAACCAAAAATCAGTAAAACAGAAAGGAGAAATAGACTATTCCAGAATTGTAACTGGTGACTTCAGCCTTCCTCCTTCAGTAAATGATAGAACAACAGCTAGGAAATCAGTAAAGGTATGGAAGATATGAACAACCCTATCAGCCAACTTGATTTATGGATCTTTCAAAATCATTTGGTATAAAATAGAACTCATGCTCCCACCATCTTCCCAAGTTTAGTCAATGGCAATACCATTCACGTACATGATCAAGCCCAAATCCTGGGAGTTATTCTTGATTGTTTATTTTCACATGCACTCTACAATCAACAACAGCAAGTACTTGCACTTTCTGCTCTACTTTTAAAACAGATCCCAAATCTGGCAACATGCCAGGTCATTTTCAACTGTCTTTCTTCATAGACCACTGCAATGACTTCCTACTGGGTCTTCCTGCTTCCTTACTCTTCTAGGGTTTCCATGACACGGTATCACAAACTAGGCAGCTTAACATGACATTTATTCTCTCACAGTCCCGGAGGCCAAGAGTCCAAAATCGAGTTTTCAGCAGGGCTCTGCTCTCTCTGAAGGCTCTACCAGAGGGTCCTTCCTTGTCTCTTCCTAGCTTCTGGTGGTCACTGGAAATCCTTGCGTTCCTTGGCTTATGGCAGCACAGCTGCAGGTCTGCCTCGTCTCTTCTCTGCCTCTCTCCCCTTCTCACAGGGCCGCAAGCCGTATTGGCTCTGTCCTCACCTGTCCTCGATTCCATTTGGGTCACGTTCACAGGCAATGGCGGTTGGGGGGACACAATTCCACCATAACCCTTACCACAGACCTCTCGAAACAGCAGGTTATTAAGATCTTTATAATAAATACACTTATCTGATAGTTTTATGTTCCTCCTTGAAACTCTCCAAACATATCCTGAGGCCTTCAGTTCCATGTAGTCTGGACTCTGACTACATCTAAATCTTCATACACTACTGCTCTCCCACTTGCTTTTTCTGTTCAAATTACCAGAGCTTGCTGTGTCTTTAGGAATCCACGTTCTTTTCTTTATTAGAGAATTCACAGCTGATATTTCCTCTGATTTGAATATTCCACCCACCAATGTTCTCAATCTCTGACTCCATCCCTACTCCAGCCATATTTTATCGTATATCCTAATATTTTTTTCTTCATAATACGTTTATCATCTAAATTTAAAGTATTTTCTATCATCCAAGTATTGATTTATAGTCGCCTTCATTGGAATGAATTTACCCAGGATAGCATCATTATTTTTCAACAATATCCCCAGACTCACAACAGGACATGAAGGAACTTCATAAATGTTATTTAATGAATTGATTGAAAAGTATATGAAAATATATGTATTTACAGTGTTTTCCCTGATGTTCTGTGGTTTTAGAATTAAAAGAAGAAAGAGCTAATCATAAAAATGCTAAAGCCAGTTTATGAAAAGTTCTTGGATTTAATATTTTGTTTCCAAGAAAAAAATACCATGAGTTTTACACCTGATAAAGTATAACATTCTTTCCTTGATTAAAAAGGAGAACTTTGTTACTCATTATTTTCATTTTATTGCCCTAACGGCAATGGAGTTCAAGTTACATATTCTTGTTTGCAATAATTATGTTTAGCCTGGGTTTGAAACTCATTGCAGCATTCTTATCTTGTTTCAATGTTTTGATAGCACTACAGAATTGATATTTATAATTAAAAAGTTTCTACTATTCTTTTGGGAAATACAATATATGTGTTTCAATATTTCTGCTGTATGGATAGATGTCAATATATGCTTAATATCTAGTAGGTCAGAAGATTTAGGTGTGGCTTATTAAGAGATTTTTAATGAAAGCTTCCAAGAAATCTAAAGATCACACAGTAGAGAAACATGTGTTGCAGTTTGGGGCAAAGTCATAGCTGTTATGAAGCATGCATATGAATAAATATTGTGGCAGCATTGTTGTCATTGACAGTTTTCAAGATCAATTAAAAAACAGGATAATATCTGAAAGTCCTCTCTCAAATTCTTTCCAAACTCTAGGGTTTAAATTGGGTGCCATAGCCTGAAGCAGAAGAGCAATTTTGATGCCTAAAATTGCAGCACGGCTATTTGAAAAATCCAGTGGTATTCTGTTTTCATTCTTGTATAAGAAATAAAACATATATTCTTTCTAATAAAAGAACACTTTACACATCCTTTGACCTAATCTGATCTCAGACACACTCAAACATAGATACACAACCATAGAGGAATGCAAACTACTGACTGGACATATGCAGATGCTATGAATTTGCACAAATGCCTCTAGCTATATTATGACCTAATTTTTAATCTAACAGACAAAAGGAAAATCTTATTTCTTCTCTTCGTGCTTCTTAATTGATTCTGTAGAGGTCTTGACATTTCCAACCAATATTTTTCCAGTTGAGATTTTATTAAGTTTGAGAATGTTTGCCCTTGTTTTCTTGTGTTTTATAGGCCTTTTTTTAATTATAAGATAGTTTTCAGCATTTGTATATGAGTTTTCTATTGCTGCATGACAAATTACTGCAAACTTAGCAGCTTGAAATGGCACACATTGATTAATTATCTCAGAGTTTCTCTAGGTCAGAAGTCCGGGGGTGGCTGATTTGCTCTTCTGTCCACTGTCTGACAGGCTGCAATCAACGTAGTGGCCAATCTGTGTTTCTTTTTGCATTTGGGGTCCTCATCCAAGTGCACCGAGTTGTTGGCAGAATTCATTCCTTGGCAGTTGGTGGACTGAGGTCTCTAGTTTTTTGTTGGCTGTAAAATGGGAGACTCTCCAAAGCTCCTTGCCACGTGTCCCTGGCTTATATGATGATCCTGGAAGAGACGTCCCGTTACCTTTTCCATATAATGTGACCTGACCAAGCAAGTGGTGCCCCATCACTTTTGAGTACAACTCAGCCTCATCCATGGAGCAATATTCTCTTGGCAAGAAGCAAGGGGAGGAGATATGCAAAGACCTGACTTGTTGGGGGTCACAATAGGGTGTGTCTACTATAATTGATTTATTTTTTATATGCTGAAATTATAAAGAATTATCCACAGTTTTAGTTATTCTTTGTTTTTCTGAAACAGAGAATAAGGCTAAGGAATTATCAAACTTTTTTTCTTTAAACAATTCAAATTATACACCCATTTTTAAATTTTATGCCATAACTACTCTCCATGTCAGTTCTCCAGATGTTTGCTGCCTTCTATGTGTATTTATTCATTATTTCAAAATGGTAATTTTATGAGTAAAATGCCATTTTTGGACCTATATAGTTATTTATTCAGTTGTTTTTGTCAGTGAGTAATCATTATATGTAAGAAAATATTCTAGAAACTTGTCAGAGAATGGTGAGCAAGCAATGTAGAGCCCCGTCAAGTACACAGCTTATATTCTGGCAGGAGATACAGACACTAAATGTAAACATATATTATAATATTAATTAGTGCGAAATCTGTTTATAAAATGAAATATGACAATGGGATGCAGGGTGGGGCTATACAATTTTACATAAGGTGGTAAAGGAAAGGTTCCTTGAACAGGTAACACTGGAATGGAAGCCTGAAGGATATACATAGGCTGTGATGAAACCTCCAGGAAGAGTGCCTTAGAATTAGGATATATTAATTGCAAGGATCATGAGGCAGGAAACATCTTTTCATTTTCTAAGAAGTGGCAAGAAGGCTTTTGTAGATAGAGTTGAATAAGTCAGGTGGAAATGAAGCCTGAGAGAAAGGCATGGGCCAGATAATGTAGAACTTTACTGACTATGGCTAGGGAATTTAAACTGTATTTTGATTGTAAATAGAAGCCTGTGGAGATTTGTAAGAAAAGGAGTAACATGACAAGGCTCATATGATTTATTACTCTTGTTTCTATGTGAAAATTCTACTCTATGGGAGAAAGACTGCTAACATATAAACCAGTTAGGGAGCTATTTCACTGGACTATGAGAGAGATCAGTGTAACCAGAAACATGGAGGTAGTAGCAAAGGAAGTTAGAAATGAAATTTAGACTATATTTTGAGGGTAGAACTGGCAGGAGTTGCTGATATATTCAATGTTGAGTGTGACAGCTAAGACAAATGTCTTTGAGATTTTTATATTTGTTTCTTTGGACTAAGGCACTAATTTGGGAAAGACTGTGGGATGTGCAGGTTTGGGAATAAAAATTTTAAAAAAATATTTTTTTGGGTATGTTAAGCTGAAGATGCCTACTGACATTTAAACTGAGATGTTAAATACACAGCCAGACAGAAGGACCAAGAACTTAGAGGAGAGAAGAAACTGGAGATGCTTATAGGGAAAACACCAGCACATAGATAGAGACAAAGAAAGAGAACAGAGCTATGATTAAGCCTTGGAGACTTTCAACTTTGACAGGTTTGGAAAGACAACTGGCAAAGAACATTGGAAACTGTAGCCAGTGAGGTAGGCTGAATTTTTGAAAACTTGGTATTCACAATGTCAAGAGATTAAAATGTTTAAAAAGGAGGGAATCATCTACTTCAATCAGTTTCCATGTGGGATGGACTGGATAATCTGGGATTTTTTTTTAATTTTAAGGAATATTTTATTATATTTATAATGTATGGGACACACTACTAATGACAGTTAATGGACAAAAATGCCAGGACTGTTCCACAGGGCAAAAATTGTATTGTGTTTTATGTATCATTCCATTTATATCTAGGCATTCAGTTTGGTGAAAAACATAGCAAGAATTATCTGGGCCTATATTCTAATTCTATTTTATGGATAAACACAAAGTAAATGTTTTTACAGCTGTAGTACACACTGAGCTTTCCACTAGTCCAAGTTTAAAAATGAATAACAATTTAGAGAAACCTATGATCTTCATGTGTGGGTTTTAGGACCAACTGCAGTGATACAGAAAAATGTCCCTTCACACAGCTTTTACAAAATAAAAACATGGAATCTAGGCCTGACATGAAATACTTTTGTTAAATTGGGATTTGAGGGCATGCATTTCCATTGATGAAAATGAGAAGAACCAACTTTTTCTCTGCAGCTTCATTCTTTAGAAGATTAATATGGACATGGGTGCAATAAGCCTCAATAAGTCAAGGTAGTTTACCTGGTTATATGGCTAGGAGCAAGGTGGAAAGTTTTCCCCTTTCCTTGGTGTTTTAGATTCTCAGCTGCTGAAACAAATACAATGCAGTCAATATCCTATCTGAGACCCATAAATGTTTCACTCACTAAATTTATTCTTCAGAAACTTAAATCCTCCAGAGAGCTTCTATGCCAGCTAAGTCCCAAATCCAGAGACAACAGCCTCTTCAAGAATGTTAATCAGTTGTGTTCCCTTTTCTCATAATGTTGACACCCCTTTTCAACATGAACAAGTTAGGGGGGTCACTCCTAGACATCTCTGAAGATCAGGAAAGTGATTAAATTAGAGGAAGGGGTAGCAATAGATGAGATAGAATGTAACAAAGGATTATGAATACTGAATCTCTATATAATTTTCTTTTTCTTAGTTGCTAGGCTGTTAGTATAGCCAGCAGGAAAGAACTGAAATGGTGGAACTGTAACACAAAACATTCTTTGAAATTTGCTATACTACTTGTTAAATTGTAATTTGAAAGTTGTCATCATTTTGTATATATGTTATATTTCACAATAAGGAAGTAACTGAAACTATGGTACAGTAACCCATAACATTCTTAGAAATTTCCTACGTAACTACTTGTTAAATCATACTGTCCTAGTTTGCTAATGCTGCAGAATGCAAAACACCGGAGATGGATTGGCTTTTATAAAACGGGGGTTTATTTCGCTACACAGTTACAGTCTTAAGGCCACAAAGCATCCAAAGTAACACACCAGCAATCGGGTACCTTCACCGGAGGATGGCCAATGGCGTCCGGAAAACCTCTGCTAGCTAGGAAGGCAGCTGGCGTCTGCTCCAAAGCTCTGGCCTCAAAATGGCTTTCTCCCAGGACGTTCCTCTCTAGCAAGCTTGCTCCTCTTCAAAACGTCACTCACAGCTGCACTCCGTTAGTTCCCTCTCTCTGAGTCAGCTCATTTATATAGCTCCACTGATCAAGGCCCACCCTGAATGGGTGGGGTCACACCTCCATGGGAGTATCCCACCAGAGTCACCACCCACAGCTGGGTGGGGCACATTTCCATGCAAACAACCTAATCCAAACGTTCCAACTTAATCCCCACTATTATGTCTGCCCCACAAGATTGCATCAAAGAATATGGCTTTTTCTGGGGGACATAATACATTCAAACCGGCACACATACTTTGATAGTTATCACCTTTTTTGCATATATTTATATATCACAGTAAGGAAATAACTGAAACTGTGAAACTGTAACTCATAACATTCTTTGAAACTTGCTCTCTAACTACTTGTTAAATTGTACTTGGAAATTTATCACTTCTATGTAAATACGTTATATTCTACATTTAAAAAAAAGTTCAGCTTCTGAGAAGGAAGGAAAAAAAAAAAACATCAATAAGGTGCAAATAAAACATGCACGGCCATGCTGTCATCTTCACTGCAGTTTGTTGGCACCAGAGATCTCTAACTCCTGCTATGATTTCAAAAACATGTTTCAAATCAGAGTTTCCTCTTGCCTTGGTATGAACAGCTTCTCAGGCTCACTGCCAATGAAAGCTACAGATGGAAGAGACGTGACAAGCAGAAAATGGTGTAAACAAACAAAAAGGGAAATGGAAGCAGAACTCCAGAGAACTTATGAAACGTTAATAGTGGAAACATATCAAGCAGCACTATTAGAAGCAAGATAGGGAGAAATAAGAACCGAATATATTGAACCAAGGACTTTAGTAAAGCTGGCATATGTTTGCATCACATCACATTACTTAAATGCAGAATAATTTTTTTCAAACCACTAGCAACTGATTGTATTTACTTTGAAAAGAGAAAAAAAAATAGAACAAACTGGATGAAAATGGTCTCCCAGCACTAGGTGGTGAGGGTAGATGGGCATAAACAACCTCAAATTAATACGGAAGGAATTGAAAGAGACACAGTGATTCCAGAATAAAATCAAATCTATCAGAGTTCTCTCTGTTGGGTGGATTTAATTTTCAGTTACCTTTTGTGAATGTTGTAAAATGTTCTCAAATGTTGTTACAATCAGAATTGAGGGGGTAGGCACGTGTGTGCTTGTGTGTGTGTGTGTTTCATAAAACTCTATATATTCATACAACTGACTACTGAGGCTTATTTTGAGTCAAATCGGTCTCTGGGAGAGGGCACTGTCTAAAGTGAGAAGGGATAAAAAAGGAGAAAAGGGAGAGGAGAATATAAGAGAAAGCAAGAAAGAAAGAGGTGGGAAAAATGAAGAGAGGGGATGCAAAAAAGGAAGGGAAAGAGAATGAATGAGAGGAAGAAAAGAGAGCAAGTAAAAGAGTGGGAGGAGTGGGAGAAGGTGGGAGATTATGGGGAAGAGGTTGGTGGTAGGAGGAGGAATGTAGAGGACACGAAGTGGAGGCAGGAGGGCAGAAAAGGAATTTTCCTTGCTAGACACATTTCTCTTTCTCCGTGGATCTCTACCTGGAGAAGGAGGAAGGAAAGATGCAGGAGCGGTCTCCTCACCACAGAGGAAGGCCACTGCGACATCTCAGCAGCTTGCCTGTGTCCATCATTAAGTCTCCAGAGTGATGGTGGGAAGGCACTGAAATGGGTTCAGAGTCAATAGTAAATTGTTAGTGTAAATGAAGCATTGCTTCTCTGTTACTATTTGATCACCTTCTACTGTGAGATTGGACCAAGGACCAGCAGGATGGGCACCAAGGAGCCTGTTAAAAAATGTGGAATTTCAGGTCCTGCTCCAGACCCACATATCAGCATCCGCATTTTAGCAAGCTCCTCAGCTGATTTGGAGGCACTTTGAAGTTTGAGAAATGTTACACCAAACCTTAGGGATCCCAGGGGCAACATTGCTTTACACTCAAATAAATGCAAAGCCAATCCTGAGGTGCTATTAGAGCAACCCGGTATCTAAGTCAAGTGCCATTCCAGGGAAGGTGGTGATTCCTGAGAATTCCCTATGAAATGAGTATGCTATTTATGCTCACAGGTTTCCATCGCCTGGGAAATGAAATTCTTGTTTTCTGAAGTGGTAGAGAGAATCTGTCATCAAGGATACTGAATGTGCTTCTCCTCCCCCTCCCGCCCCTTCCCGTCTTCCTTTCCCTCCCCCTTGCCCTTCTTCCCCTCTTCTTCCTCCTCCTTTTTCTACTTTGTAAAATATGCTGTCATCAAACTAGTTTTAGTAACAAGTTACTTCTTCAAGAGGTATCCCTTTGCTCATCAAGACAGCATTTTTCCAAAAGAGTTGAATGGATGTTAGAACATGTGTCTGTGACTAAGGAAAAATTACAGTCCAGTTGACCACATGAGAAGAGCAAACGTGTTGCCCCATTCCCATTGGTAGGATGATCTTACCATTGTGAGGAAAACTGGCGTAGAGTATGTAACTTCCTACTGTAATCAGACACACATAACAGAAGCTAAGAACTATCATCAAAACACAAAATGGTCATTTTATATGGCCATTATTAATTATGATTAATAAAGCCAAGTCCTCACCTCATTAAGCAATTGTTATAATAATAAAAATAGTTCTAGAATTCATCGTACTTATCTATGTGTAGATCAGGTCAATTAACTTATCTGATCATTCTTCATTCTTGAAATATGAGCACTTATTTAAATTTTATTCATTGCCAGTTTCCACTTAAAAAAATTTTTAAACTAGGCAAGTAGGTGAGTGGGTTATATGTGAAGAGTCATGGGGAATATTTATGTTTGTTTAAAGCACACAAGAATTTGTTATAAATCCCAATATTTCTTTCATTAAAAATAAAAGAAAGCCATTATATCTTCAAGATTTGAAAAAAAGATACTGGGGGTCATAATTTTAGGTATCCATCTGGATCTAAAATATTAATTATCAGTTAACAATAAGGAAAGTGAGAATTGTTATGCTGGTGGGAAAGGCAAATTTTACTCTCAAATAACAATTCTCACCTGCTGACGTGAGAGTGAACATTTGATGTTATGTGCTATAAAATGAAATTAGATGTGGCAAATGATTAGTTGAAAGAAACTTTTGCACTATTACTAAACTATTTCCCTAATTCTTTACATTTCTTTTGCTTAGAAAGTAGTAGCTTTTAAGAAGCCTGATTTTTTTCCAATTATTCTGCTGTATACTGTATCTCGTTCTTATCTAAAACAAATTCTCCTCTCTCTATATAGATATTTCACTTCTAGATGCTACTGCAATTTTACATTATTTTCATGGCTTTTTTAACCATAGTCAATGATAAATAAAATTGTTTCATGGGACATAAAATCTGTTTCCAAATTATACATTTTAGTGGAAAGATTTTTTTAAGTCCATGTATAGGGAAAAACAAGCAAGAGTTTTATATTTAAACATTTAGGAAGAAAATATATTAAGTAGAAATAAATTATAGGTATGCATATATATACAAACACATGCATATATAAGTATATATACACACATGCACACTCAGTTTATATATATTCATGTATAATATATGAATAAAATGCTTATAGAGAAACTCCAGAATATGGGTTATATGTATAAATATGTGTAAATACATATTTTATTTTATATATATAGAGAGAGGGGGGGACTTATTTTAAGGAAAAGATCCTGTGGGATCAAATATCTCTAATGGAATGTTAGAAGCTGTGTCAGGTGGGGCTTTTACTGTAACCTGGTTGAACGATGTCTTGTTCTCAGCCTTTCGTCCTGTCACGATATGACTTCTCAAGGAGGATCACGCTGGGTAGCAGAATGGGGACAGGAGTATGCATTCAAGGCCTTTTCTAACTTTCACATCATTTGGCCTCTGGGCAAAATCTGTGCTCCCATTTCTCACATTTTGCTTCTGACTGGACTTTGCTTCTGACCTTGAATCTTCTCTCTCTATTCCTGTGTAGTGAGTTCCCTTGCTCTGCTTGAGACATTTCTCATACATTAACATTGGAACTGACTCACAGCAAAGCTTTTCCCACTTATCCTAGCTGCGAGGGCATGGTGAACTTGATCTTGTTTTGTTCCCCATTGAAACAAAAACATCTTTGAAACATTTTACACTGTATACATGCATTCTTCTTTTAAAACAATTTCATTACTTAGAGACACACATTTATCTTACGTGCAAAATTTGAAAATACAGAAATACAAAATGTAATAATTCTCATTTATATATTAGAATGTAACATTCCATATTTTGTTTTGCAAAACCAAATGAAGGCCACCTAAATGAAAACAGAGGCTGTTTACTCAGACCTTGCAAGGAAGTGGGAAAGTTTTTAATGAAGGGAAGATGTTGAGTATGTTCTGATAAGAAGTAGACATAGGAAGATAACCAGGAGCAAACTTCCTGTGTGGATGTTCTGGGGAGCATGTGTGGCTTTCTCTGTTTGGCCCTGAGTTGGAAGTGGAGGCTGGTGGTCATTACCAAGTCCTGACCCATTGGGCCAATTGCTTTGGAGGCTTCGGTTGGGGTTCCTGGGCTTGTTGCTGCACATTAGGGTCAGAGTTCTATTGCCATATGGGGTTTAGCTGTTGCATGTTTGCATATTCAGTTTCTCAGGTGTCCCTTCTGTTCATTTTTTCACTTATGAGAAGTTGACCCATTCATAGAAGGCTAGAGATCCAGACTATCACCGCTCAGCAGTGTCAGTTGTCTCCATTGCTAATTGAATCATGAGTTCTTACTGAATTTTTTGTTGCTGCCTCATCATGGTGATCATCTTATGAGAGAACAGCTGCCCAGAAGCATTTATCACAATAGATAGAATGCAATGGACTAGCACCATGGCCTATATGAGAATATGAGAAGAATTAATAATCCCTGTAAGAAGCTTCAGAATCCACGGCCCCCGTTGCTCAACTCAGGTCAAGGAAACAAAAGAATCAACCTTAGAGAGCCAAGAAGCGTTTCCTTTAGGGAATGTAGACTCTCTTCTGCCTTGTCTGTTTCATTGATTCAAGTACAGCAAGAAGTGTTAGCCGTGGCACAGATGCCACCAAGAATGGCCAACAAGACACCTAAAGCACTGTGATTTCCATCACCATTCATGCCGCATTGAGACGGATCTATATTCCATCCAGGGCCGGGCTATCATCAAAAGCTTCTGCCAGAGTTAGTGATAAATTCCTTAGTCTTTCCTACTTGCATGATCCTGACCATTGGGAACACTGTCCTAATTTTTCTTCTAAACAGTGAGTCAGTGATTCCCTCAGGTTGAGTGTCTGAGTAATGAAGATGGCCTTGTTTTGGAACCAGGATTTCCAGTCTTGATGATTTACAGAATTAGGTTTTCTGTTTAAAGACATATTTTGCAATACTGTTCCTAAATCACACGATATAGTTGTCTGAGGTGAAGAGGACCATGTGTATCCACTAGGGGCACAAGGAGGTGAGAACCAAGGCCTAACATTAGTTGGATTGCTATTGGGCTTTTCGAGGTGGCAAGCGAGGTCCATCTGCTTATGGAGGATGTTGAATTCAAATTTAGAATGACCTAGGATATTGTCAAGAGATTGTAATAATTGTTTCTTTTCCTGTTAAAAGGGGACACTAGCCAAGTCACCAGTTGATTTGTTTAAGGTTATTTGTCCCTGCAGGTGCAAATGGAAATGCCACCAGCTGCAATTCTCTGCGGGATCATTTGATGAAACCAATTTTTATCTTGAGAGGCTGGTGATGGATGGCCTATTCAGTAGTCAGTAAGAGTGAGTACAGTGGTGACTATTTGAAATAATCTAAGAATGGCATTACAGTGAGAATGTTCTGACTTAACACCTACAATAATGGGGGAAGTTAAAAGAAAAAGACCCATTTTGGGTGAATAACAATCAAGGCTCTATTTAAAATGAGAAATGGGATGATTATAAGCAAGCAGATAACAAACAAAACAGGAATTGGACAGGGGTCTTGTTCCAATATCATGAGTGTGTATCTGAGGTCATTGCTTATTCTGAATGTTTGGGGCCAGCTGTCTACCTCCAAATATTTACTTCTTCTAAAGGTTTCCTGAGAGTCTACAGTTTGAAGTCCCATATATTGGAGCCACCTTGCAATTGTGTGGAATTCTGAATTTCTCCTTTAGTTGTGAAACATGAACACAAGGATTGATTCCCTGGAATTTCTCTGCTGTATTTGTTGTTACCAGTAAGTGATAAGGTGTATTCCAACAAAGTTCAAGGAAAGTTTTTATTTGACATATCTTCTAGTAGATGAAATATCCTGGTTGAGGATTATGAAGAAGGTGTTTAGAAAGATGTTGAGGGAAGGCAACCATAATCTGTTGGTGATAGGACCTGGTAGGGTACATGAGTTCCTTGCAGTATTTTGCTATGTTTGCATGCAGCAAGGCAGAGTCTAGTATCAGAGGTGAAATCATAAATGCATGGGCCTTCTAGTTTCCAATTCACAGGGAGATAACTGATGCATCCCCAAGGAAGTGGGTAGCATGGCCATACGTGCTAGTGGTAGTATGTTTGACCAACAGAGCTCCACGGTTCCTGAAAGATTTTCTAATTTTAAATTAAAGATGCTATTGGTTCTTTCAACTTTTCCAGAAGATTGTGGAGAAGGGCAGTATAGTTTTTGAGTAGAGAGTGATGCCTTATGGAGTTCTTTTTATATTGATATCCATAAAATATATGCCTTAGTCACTTGATATAAAAGTTGAGATGTCCCAGGATTGAAACACAAAATCACGCAGCTTTTAATGACTGTCAGGACTGTGGCTTTCAACAAGGAAATGCTTCAACCAATCCTGAGAATACGCATACAATAGCTGAAATGTACTCAAATCTCTTGGAGGGTGGGAGCTGGATAAAATCCATCTAAAGTGCTCAAAAATCCCCTGAGGATTTTGCTCCTGACCTTGTCCTACCATTAAGGGTTTTTCAGGAATATGATGTTGACAGGAGGCACAACCTGAAAATAACCTCAGCTGTCTTTTAAAATTTCTCCACCAATGTTGATTTAAGAAAGTAACCAATTTGTCTGTATCAGCCTGAGTAGCGTCATAGAAAAATTCAGCCATTATCCATTTGAAGTCATCCAGTGTCTTGGAAGAGTCAGAATTTATCTGAGTGAAGGGTACAATTAGATTTTTCCATTCTTTCTTTCCAAAATCAGGAGCTACTCATTGATATTTTCTAAAGACTGCTTTGATTTCCTCCAGAGATTTATCCTTTAAACATTTAGGTTCTCCCTAACTTTTGGTAAATATATAGAATTGCCCATATATTTTCCTATAAGATACACATTAAATTACCCATTCCTCCAAACTCTTCCAGTACTGGACATCATCATTTCAAGAAAGTATGACTTTAAACCTTACCAGTCCAGGTTTTTCAAAACATCCAAAATCTAACCACCAATGAGTAAGTTTCAGGACTGTCAAAACGTGCTTTGCTTATAGCATCCCATTTCAGAATGATCAATTAAAGTAAGTGAATACAAGAGAACTCTTTTGAAGTTTTGGCTCATTTTTTTTTCCTTTCTTAAAATGTTCAAGCACAATTCTATGTAATATATTTCTAAAATAAGGAGCAGGAAAGAGATTGCCAACAACTTATTTTGCAGTTTACCAACTTATTTTGCAGTTTAGATATATTTTAATGGTGAGAAAAGCAACTCTCCAAAAAATGTATATTTTGGAAATTTTATTCCATACTAAAGTATTGATGGCAATGATCATATGAAACTGGTTTCTCTTTGATTCTCCTATTATTTGCTGCCCATACCTCTAATCACTAATCCTAGGTAACCATGAACTGTTTTGTCACCTTCACAGGAAAATGTAGCATCTTGTTCATCTTCAAATGCTCAGCGGTTAGCTCAAAGCAGGCCATACATAAGTGGCCAATAAATGTTTGTTGAATGACTGAAGGATGAATTTCTGAGAAAACCAGGGAATTATTTTCTTTATGACATACCCTTTAGTTTTTCTTTCAATACACTCCCAGAAAAGAATCCCAAACTTTAATTTTTTTATATCTTTTATTTGATAAAGTTAATTTAAATAAAATTTTTATATAGCTGTACTCTTCATTTTTAATCCTCCTAGTCATTGATCTCTTCCAGCAACAAAGTCAATTCATTTAGTTTGATTTTTTAAATATGTCTACTGTTGTCTCTGACAAGACAATAACCAAACTTGGAAAAAATAATTGAGGAGGGAAAAGAAAAGGAAAAAGTATGCAAAAATCATTATATCGTTACCTGAATCATCAGTTCTTTCTTAACAGGGATCTTGCTAAATACTTTTGAAAATGTTATGAAGATTTATCAATGTCTTCACTGCCCTCAAATGATTTTTTTTAATTGTAAAGTAAATTGGATTTCATATGCTTTGCACCTGTGAATTTATTTTGATGAAGCCATGTGTTTTAGATGGCAAAATGAGTTTTTTCTTTACAAATTGTTTAAATTATTTTCTATTGATATTAAAGCATTCTTATCTGAAAAAAATTTTTTTTCTGAATTTCCAAACACACTCTTTCCTAAATGTGACAATGAAATGGATAAGGGGGAAAGATTAAAGTTTAATCTCTTCCCACCCACCCCCCACGCTCCACCCCCCACCCCCCCATCATGTCGGCTCTGTACAGCAGGAAGGAAGTCACGGGAAGAAGTGATGCTATGAGTGTCAAATGGCCTCTCACTCTGTCCCCTGCAAGGTCAAACTGGCTAGTAAATATTAAATAGTTCCTGAGAGGAATTTGACAATGAACTTTTCAGGATTTGAAAAGCTAACAGCTGTATAATTTGGTTTTATCATAGCAAAAATATTCTGCAGTAATATGAAAATACATTTAAAGATTAAATGTATTTAATGAATAAGAATGAAAATGTTTGGTTTAATTTTTTAAGTTTTGTTTTCTTCGTTTTGAAAGAAGGTATAGTTAAACGGTGAATTGCAATTTAAATAAATTAGCTATGTACTTGTAAAACAGTAATTCTCTTTTAATGCTAGGGGATCTTACAATCTCTCTCTCTCTCTCTCCATCTGTCTGTTTATGCTATAAAGAAGTTTCATGTTAGATATTTCATTTCATTTAGAAGACTCACAGTAGAGCTTTTCCTAATGTTCCTTTCAGAGGCATCATCAGTGTTTAAATTTAAATTCCATTTTAAAATGTCTGGAGTTTCAGGCAGCTTTCATGTATGGCATTGAAGATTTTATCAAAAGTATCTGATTCAAGGGTGAAAGTGAATGGACTTCTTATGGAAACATTTTATACTGTTTTCACTCAAATATTCCAAGAGAGCACCTATTTTTGAAATCTACCAACTTGTAGAGTGGAAAAAACACGGAGAAGGGGTGGGTGAGGTTTATTGGTTCTGACGTGACAGATACTCCTAGGAATGCATGATGACAGGTAAAAATTGGACATGTGCAGATATTACCCTTATTTCCCACTTCATTAACAGAGAGTGTTTCCAGTTTCTGACATGATAACTTCTGATGACAAGGATTAGTTCTGAAATGATTTACTGTGAGGTGCTAAAGCATTCAACCGAAGAGTTAATGCATTAAGCAGCCGCACGATGGCTAGAACTCAAGGCTATTTAACAACGCATTGCTGGGCTGCGTTTCCATCTGACACGATCGATACATGTAGCTTTGTTAGGTAATGCTAAACCTCATTGACAGGTTGGCGATTGAGAAGAAAGGTCACGGCTTTGAGGGGCCATCCCCAAACCAATCCAATCAGAAAGGAGCAACACTGCAGTAGCAGCACGGCTGCAGACTGGGAAAGTTTGTTGAATCGATAGGCATTCTTGCTCAATTCCTCTTTGTGACCCCCTCTTTTCTGCTTCTTTGTTTCCCAATGCACTCAAAGCAGAGTAAGAGTTTATGAGACAGGAAAGCTGTCTCCATATAAATAATACACCAAAACTTTTATGATCCATTTTATGCCACAACTTACATATCCACTTAAGGAGGGCAATGCTTCATCTTGATGGCAGCATAGTGTGACTTTTTATCTATCTTTTTATTGATTTTGTTCTACAAAACCCAAAAACAATGAGGCTAAAATGTTCATCTGCATTTGATAACAAGAGAAAAATATCCTTGCCTTTGTGTATTCAATAAGAAATAATGGAGATGTGCATTTAAACAAGAAAACCCACTTTAGAAAATAATTTCAAATCTTTATAGTACCCGAATCACCCCATTTTATTACACTGAACAGTCAATTTCCTAACCCAGAAGATTAGAGTTAACATAGAAAAAAATGAAAGCAAAATAAAATATCGTCAACAGTGGTTAAAAAAAAAAAAAAGACTTTATTCTAGACCTCAATGCAGTTATCCATCAGTGACCTATTCAGATTTTTCTAAAATCTTAGCTGGTATTATCTGGTTTTATGTAACCGGAAGCCCTGGAGCAGTAAATCCTAGCCTTCTAATAATCTGCCATCACCTTAGTTAGTCCTGCCTCACGTCTCCACAAAGACTGTATACTTAGCTATGCTTTTTGCTTTCTCCCACTGCCTAAACAAAACATTTCCTCTTATTTTTATTTATATTTGTCTTTTCATTATTTCACCTGTTTATATTTTCATTAATTTTGCTTTCTATGACAATTTTACATGAAATTCAGCATGGTGCACTTAAGTTGACAAAAGGAATATGAGGTGGAAAAAAAGTAGAGAAATACTTTATTTTTCTTACCACTGAAAGCAGAGAAGAATCGCTTGGGAATGTATTTCTAAAGGATCTAGGATGTCGATGTAAGGAGTAATGATGGCATGTGTAGGATATTACAAACAGCCTTATATTTCCGCAAAAAGCTAATTTGTGGAAAAATGTAGAACTGATACATTTTTAAATGACTACTGGTTATGAATGTGATGAAAACATAAATACTCCAAACATGGTATCTTTGGAACCTTGTGTGTCCCAGTATCTGCAAACCACTTGCATGAGAATCATCTCAGATCCATCTTACAAATCTTGGGGTCCTGAGTCTCTATTTTAGAAAACCAAACTTAAGAAACGTTTACTTAAAACAATGGCAACAGCAGCACAAAAGGTCTTATTTACTATTCATGGACATGTGAAATAAAAATGACTCTGAAAGATAAAATATTAAAAATATTCACATAGATATACTAAATTCTGACCTCATTTACAGAAATCAAATGTAATCTGTGACACACAACTGGAATGACCAAACGTAGCTCTTGAACGTCATTTATTTTGCATTTTTACCTAAATTGAATACTGGTTATCAGCATTTAGTTGGAATCAACTTACTTCTGCAAAGACATTTGTGAAATGTGCAACCATGGATATTAAAACAGTTAAAATATTTGGCAATGCTTAAAATTGCAGAGAAAATAAATTTGTAAAAATTTGAACTAGTATTTTATCCTGAGTGAATAATTGACTGGTTAGCTACTATCTCAAAATTTTATGCATACACACACACACACACACACACACACATATCTTAGAAGAATTTGGAAAGTTACAAAGGAGTCTGTTATAAGAACACTGTAATTGAATAGTACCTGAAATGCAAGGAAAAGAAATCAGAAAAAGTTGTACACTGATTTAAATAATTAAAGATACAGCTAGAAAGTCAATTTCTGTTTTCAATATGCAGACAACTCCACAGTAAAAGTCATGCTCTAAATTTAAAAGAGAAAGCATATTATCTTTTCCTTGAGTAAGGACACTTTTACTTCTGAGCCTCTAGAATTCTGTATTGTACATTATAACAAAATTTGGAAGGAATTTTTCCCTGGGGCGCAGTGTCATACATGTAATAGACCATGAAAATGTGGTGTAAACCCATAGCATATTGAAGAATAAATAACAAAATTGTTCCAGAGACACTTCCTTTTAGAGAATCCCTATATTATCACATGGAATGTCCTCAAGAACAAAGATAAATCTTATTAACAGACATATATTTGGCTGTTTTCTTTTAACCTGTCAGAACTCTTGGGTTATTTATTGTGGATGATACATCATTGTCATGAATTAATTAGTGTTCCTAATACCAAGAAAAAAACGAGATGGTGTCAACAAGTGCAATGTATAAAATGGTAACTATATGATAAATGGGCCATGCAATGTTTTTATTAAATTAAATATATATTCATGACAAAAGCCAACACTGCAATATTGACCAAATAATTTAATCTTGTCATCTTATGGAGTAGGTTTCAAAATAATAAATTGTTCAAGCCGAGTAAGTTATTGAATACTTTTAGACTCAAGAGAGTTGTGGGTTTAAAACAGACTCCTGCTACCTCATCCTTCAGAGTTGACAGATGTTAGAGCATTCATAATAAACCTGCCATTAGGAGTACTCATCTTTTCTTTTTTTATTTCACTGAGAGAAAAATAGACATTTGGGGCTGAAATATTATCTTTCAAGAGGACTAATTTATGAGGACCAAAATAACTCATCTCAAAGGTCCAAGCAGATTTTTTTTTATTGGAAAATATTATGGCTTTCATGACATTTCTTAAATCCTGTTAACTAACATAATGATGATGAGTAAATGGTAAAACTCTCAAGATAGATTACCAAAGGGCTGAGGAAAGTGAATGCAGTTAAATGATTATAAATATCAAGATAAGATTAGGATGTAAAACACGTTTTGTTAATTAAGCAAGTGATTCAATGTCACTCATTAGCAAATGTATATGAGAGCTAATCATTTCTATTATTTTATTCAAATAAAGAAAACACAATCTTAAATCATCTTGTGCAAGGATCAGGCATAAAGCATGAGCATCAGGGAGAGAATGGAAAGCACATTTATCTCTACAGTTTTCACAGTTTAGTATCTCCCCCACTCCCATACCTCCCAGAGATGCAAAATAGAGGCAAGCCAAGTTGGAAATAGGTGGACAAATATTCGAGAGGGCAAAATATCGTATGCTTTAGCAAATCCTTTATGTAAATCATGTTCTCCCTCAGTAGAGATGAGAGGGAAAAAGAAATTGCTAACTTTTCAGTGAGATTTTTACTAAAGGAGAAATTTATGACTATAACATGTTTATCCTGGAAATAGATTGTTTATCAAGACGTATAAGGCTCCTGACTTCGGATAATACATATTCTAATGATGTCAGAATGATAATTTGTGATTTCTTTTCCTTGCATTTCAGGTACTATTAAATGACAGTGTTCTTATAACAGACTCCTCTGTAACTTTCCAAATTCTTCTAAGATATATATGTGTGTGTGTGTGTGTGTGTGTGTGTGCGTATATGCATAAAATTTTGAGATAGTTTACTAATGATAATTAGTAAACAAATGGACACAAAAGACACCTTTAGCTTATGATTGCTATGAAGATACAAACAGGGTGATGTAAGAGAGGTGGAGAAGGGGAATTTCATTCCTGAGAAAGGATTGTTTGAACAGAAAGCAGTGATATTCCAAATAAAGCAAGCAAGCAATGCAAAAGAAAGCGGAATCATAAATATTTATTACTATTATCTAATAAGAAACTAATTAAATAAGATAAATTGTCTATGTATATAACAGAGCTTGGAGATAATATGAAGCATTTGGAAGAAGAACCCAAATTGGGACATAACGTTTAGGGATGCTTCTCCAAGTGAGACGAGGTCTTTGCTGAGCCTTGAGGGATGAGCAGGAGTGAGCACAATGAAGAGTAAACGGTGTCCTAAGCATAACGCTTGAAATAGGGCAAGCAAGTGAATCATGATAGATTTTCAACAAGTAGTTCCACATCCCAGCATTTCAAAATATGAGGTTTGGAGGGAGGGAGGGAAGTGGTTGCATAATGAGAGATGAGGTTGCTGAGATAGATAGAGGACACACATGGGGTGGGGTGGGGGTGTGGCAAGGCAGCAGGTTAAATGACAAGTTAAGGAAATCAAGCTTTATGTTTTAGATAAGAGATAGGCTTGGTGTTTTAAATAGGAAAATGAAATATTTCATTTACATTTTTAGTAACTCTGGAAAGAAGAGAACACCAGAGAACACCGCAACAATCCAAATGAGAAAAGACATCAGCCTGATTACATAGCATTAGCGGAGATGGAAAGGAAAACATTCCTATGAGAAGGAATATAAACTTTTTCATAGACAAGATAAGGCTAAGGAACAGGGAGAAGACAGTTTATGGAATACATGATGGACGGTTGTACAGTAATACATGAGAAATAAGAACCTACTGCAGAAAGAAGATTAAAGTGCAGTCTTGGGCATATTGAGTTTACAGCATCATAGGACATCTGTGATGAAACGATCAGCTGATATTTAGTCATTAGATCAAGAGTATGGCAAATTGTGGAGTGGGAAAGCCAAGAAAGTATAGAACATGAGGGGATCAACAGTGGTGAAATATATGATAGAGCACATTTAAGAGGAAATTTAGAAACCTAGCTGTTCTAATTCATACTCATTTTGCTTAATAATCCTATAGACTTATTGAACAATTTAAGGAAACACAGAATCACTGGTTAGCGAAAGTCAGTTAAAACATGCATTTGTTTGGAAATAGTAACCACTTATTTGGTTTAGAAATAAGTCAGCTGAATATGCCCCCAAAAGATAAATGTGTGACATTGCTTATTGCAATATTTTAGTAATCCAAAATACAGTTTATTTCAAAGCTAAAAAGTGGCATCTCAAACTTTAGTTTGAAAGGAAGAAAATTGGGGAACAGTACATTTTCAGACATAGAAAAATTAAATAGGATTTCTTAATTTTTTTTTACAAAGAACTCCTAAACATGGAATTAATCAGACTCAATTTCAAAAAATTCAAAGAAACTCCTTTAAAAATGGAATTTTTTTTTCTGGTGTTAAAATTCTGCATGCAATGTAATTCAATGAAATCGAGGAATTGTGTGTCTGCCACCATAGGACCATACAGAACTGCTCTATCACCCTAAATTTCTCTTTCTGGTCAACTCCTTCTTCTACTCCCAGTCACTGGCACTACTGATCTGTTTTATTCCCTGTAGTTCTACCTTTTTTGGAATGGCTATATAAATGGTGTTATACAGTATGTCTACTTTTGGGTCTGGCTTCATTCAAATAGCAATACTCATGTAAGATCCTTCCCTATCTTTGGGTGAAGCAAAAGCTCACTCTGTATATTGCTGTGTAATATTTTGTTGTATGGAGGTACTGCAGTTTGTTTATTCATTCATCTGTTGAAGGACATCTGGGTTTGGTACCATTTTTTGGCAACTATAGAGTTGTTATACATGTTTTGCACACAGGTTTTTTTTTTTTTAGAAATATATGTTTTCAGTACATTTGGGTAAATACCAAGAAGTGACATTGCTGGGTCATTGATAAATGTATGTGTAACTTTGAAAGAAACTGTCAAATTGTATTCCAACATGGCTATAGCACTTTCCATCCCTAACACAAATGTATGAGTTACAGTTGCTCTAAAATCTTTTCAACGCTTGGTATTATCAGATTTGTTTTTAGCTATTCTAACAGGTGTCTAGTGATATTTCATTGTGGTTTTAATTTGCATTTCCATAATGCTTAAATGGTGTTAAGCATCATTTATATGCTTATATACTTATATAATATCTTACATTTTCTTTAGTGAAGTGCCTGTTTAGAACTTTTCCCCATTTTTGTTCCTTATTGAATATTAGGGTACTTACATATATTGCGGATACAAGTCCTTTATCAGATGTGTGATTTGCAAATATTTTCTCTTCTTATGTTGCTTGTCTTTTGATTTTTTGAATAGTATCTTTCAGAGAGCAAAAGTCAGTTTTGTTAAAGTACAATTTATGAATTATTTTATAGATCATCCTTTGATATCTTATCTAAAATATCATAAACCCAAGACCACAAAGATGTGTTCCTATGTTTTTCATCTGGATATTTGACAATTTACATTTTATATTTCCACCTACAATCAGTTTTCAGTTAAATGTTCTGTAAGACCAGAGATGTGAATTGAAGTTTTTTCATATGGGCTTCCAATTTTTACAGCACCATTTGTTGAAAAGGCTTTACTTTCTGCATTGAACCTCTTTTGTATCCTTGTCAAAAATCAGTTGGCTAGAATGGTGCAAGTCTATTACTGGTTTTTCTCTTCTATTCTCTTGATTGATGTGTCTATCTTCTTGTCAATAACACATTCTCTCTATTATGGTAGCTTTTATAGTAAGCCATAATATAAAGTAATCCAACTTCCTCTTTTACTGGAAATGTCTTACTATTCTTGTTCCTTTGCTTTTACATATAAATTTCATAATCAGCTCATTGGTTTAAAAAAAAATACTTGCTAGGATTTGAATGGGTTAGTGCTAATTCTGCAAATCACTGTGGGAAGAATTGACATTTTAACAATAATGGCATTATGGGATTTTTTGGTGTTTGTTTTTTGTTGTTTTCTTTTCATTTTGGATCCCTAGTGTTCATTTACAGTATATTGATTTTTTTGCATATTGACCTTATACCCAGCCTGCCTGTTGTACTAAGTATTGTGAGAGGACTGTCGATGACTCTAACTTCAGTTTTGTATTTGTCTAGTTCGCCTTTCAGGTACAACAGTTTTACCTCAAATATTCTGAGTGTTGTTATTGTCAAATGTTAAATGTTGTTTTGAATTTACATTGTTAGGTGCATATATATTTAGGATTGTTATTTCTTCTTGCAAAATGATCCCTTTATCATTAGGTAATATTTCTTTTTATCCTTTATAGTATCC
The DNA here is from genome assembly GCF_015220235.1 of Choloepus didactylus. Lineage (NCBI taxonomy): Eukaryota > Metazoa > Chordata > Mammalia > Pilosa > Megalonychidae > Choloepus > Choloepus didactylus. Next base: position 8,503,910 of record NC_051322.1, read on the forward strand.
CTTGTTCTGAAGTCTAATTAGTCTGAAATTAATATAGCTATTCCAGCTTTCTTTTAGTTTTTGTATGGTATATCTTTCTCAATCCTTGTACTGTAATACTAGCTTTGTCTTTATTATGAATGTGGGTTTCTCTAAGACAAAAATATAGCTGGTCTTTATGGTTTATACAATTGATGATATCTTTCTTTTAATTTGTATCTTTGAACTATTCACATTTATTGTGATTATTAATACAGTTGGAAGACAATTTATTATTTTGCTAGCTGTCTTCTATTTGTGCCATTTGTTCTTTGTTTCTTAATTCTTTTTTGAAATCTCTTTGGGTTAACTGAGAATTTTTTTATGATTCCACGTAATCTCCTCTGTTGTGTTGTTATTCAGATCATTTTAGAACATTTTAGTGATTTCCTTATGTTTTACGATATACATTGTAATCATCTTGGTTGCATTCAAATAATGCAACACTGTTTCACAAGCCTTGTGAGGACCTTACAACAGTTCATTTCCAATGTTTCCTTGCAACTTTTGTGTTATTGTTGTCATATAATTTACCCTTACATATGCTATACATACAGTACTTTGTTCTGTATTATTACCATTTTTGCTTTAGACAGTCAGGGATATTTTAAAGCAACTAAAATAAGACAAAATGAATTTTATTTTACCTTCATTTTTTTTCCATTTCTAGCACTTTTTGCTGTATGCTGATCCATATTTCTCACTGATATATTTCTTCTACTTGAAGAAATTTCTTCAGCATTTCTTGTAGAGCAGGTCTGCCAGGAATGGATTCCCTAATATTTTTTTGTTTGTTTGTTGTACTGAAAAATTTATTACTTCTCTGTCATTTTTCATATACTTTTTTCACTGCTTGTAGAATCTGACATTGACAGTTTTTGTTGTTTTCCTTTTACCTCAGCTAATGTGGTTTTCCACCAGTGTGGTAGTAGTTTGGCTCTTCCTTCCCCTGAATATTAAAACTGCTATCCCTTAGAGGAGGCCGAGTAGCAGCCGCACGTTCAGGCAGAGTTGCAGCAGCTCCCGTTTTCCCCTCTTAGCCCCAGCACCAGGACAAAAACTTTTTCGGAATTCTTCCCCATCTTCCTGGTGTGGTTGGTTTGCATGGGAGAAAAGCGCGCAGGGGTACAGCAGACACCCCTTTATCTGCAACCCCCACGAGCCTCACACGTGCATTCCAAAGTCAGAGCCTTATCCTTTGACTGGGGAATAGGGCATCCGGCCGCCACCGCGCTGCAGAGCCTGCTCGGCAACCTGCGGTCCAGGGCTGGCGCCTGGAAGGGCCCGCGCTGGGTGGACCGCTCTGCAGGCGGTGTCTTGAAATGCTGAAAACTTTTTAAACAAGGGCCGTGTGTTCAATTTGCACGGTGCCTCGAATTGATGTAGCTACCTCTGCCTGGCAGCAAATGGTTGAGCACTTTTTGCCCACACAGCTGTGTCTCTCTCCAGATTTCAGGTGATTTGGTCGCTTTGCATTTTCAACCCTCTGATGGGTTCAGGAAAAGTGTTAATTTGCAGTTTGCCAGCTTTTCCTTTTGGAAATGGTGGGATCCACACTCTTTCCAGTTCGCTGCATCTCAGAGCTTAAAGTGGAAGTCAAATTAAGTTTTAATCCCCTACGACACCGTTATGGTTTGCAGAAACTTCTACCAGCTTCCACAACAGCGTTCAACTCCAACAACTACAGCAACTGAATCAATTCACTTTTGACTCTAATGATTCAAGTCAGTCCAGCCTCCACAGGATAAGGGCAATCCTCTCAAGAGTGCCCTGCAGGAACCAGGCACACGTTCATGGGCCCAGGCTGCCCACACTTCTCATCAACTGGCTACAAATTCAGGGGTTCCCACCACCCCCTCAGGTTCAGTATTTTGCTACAACAAGTCACAGAACTCACTGAAGGCACCATATGTGTGTGTGTGTGTGTGTGTATGTTTATAGATTTATTATAGTACAAGGATACAAAAAAAAAAAAAAAAAAAAAAAAAAGAAACCAAAAGAAGACCTGCATATGGTGAGGTCTGGGAGGGACTCACATTCAGCTCTGTGTCCTCCACTGGAGTCAGAAGGTGTCACCCTCCCAGCCCATCAGTGATGTGTCTTCTAAGTCATGGAAGCTCGTCAGGCCTTCAAGTGTCTGAGTTCATATGGGGTCTCATTGCATGGCCACGATTGATGGACTCAATGTCCATGCGGTTGAACTCCATGTGAAGCCTCCATCCTCTCCCAAAGGTGGGAAGGTTGGGAGGTCTGACTAACAGGAGGCAGCCCCAAACCCCACCTCCTAATCACAGGGTTGGTCTTTCTGTTGTGGGCAGCCCCCACCCCAAGGCTGCAGGTGTGGCTGGCCCCACCTTGGACTCTCATCAGGTGTGGTCCTGGGCCCACCATAAATAACAAAAGACACACTCCTATCCCAGGAGATCCCAAGGAGCCAGAGGTCCTTCCCCAGGAACTGCGGGCAAAGACCAGCCAAGCTCTTCCTTATGCTACACCACCTTTCCACAGTACTTGGACTTTTAACATGTCTCAAACTTAATGTATCTTTTTATTCATCAGATATCTGTTAGACATATATTCAAGGAAAACAATTTTTATGAAATAAAACATATCATAGTATTTTCTTTACAAGAACCAAACCCTGATTCATAAAATGAAGTTGTTACCAGTGACAATGAAATAAAATAAATCCTTGTCAATTATGTCTGTTTGCTTTATATACAGGTCTCAATGCTGGAGACATTCCTTTTCGGCACTTTAGAAATAAATGCATACTTTTATAAATTTATCCACAATCCAGTGGAGGAGCTAGAGGACCCAGTGAACTGACTTCAGAAGACAAAATCAGCTGTCTTGGGTGGTCTCAGGACACAAGGAGAGGATACTCCATAGGAGAATCAAGGACCAAAACACATAACCAACTAATAAAAATTTTATCCATAAATTATTTATATTGAAGAATGATGACTGAATGTAAATTATCTTTAAATGTTATTATAAATAGTGCTCTACAACAATAGCTTTATTAGCAACTTGAGAAATATGCTAACTATCTTCAGGACTATGGCTTCTTTCTGTTTCTTTCAGTGATTTCAAAGCAGTATAAACATTAGAACTTGCATGTCTTCTTATGCATCATGACTGGAAAGTGACCTTTCTGGGAAAGTTTCACCTTTGTGGTTTCTCCTAATAGAATTGTTTCATTTGGTTAAAAATACTATTAAAATTGTTCTTACTACAGAAGAGGATTTGTTTGTTAGTTAAAACAGCAAATCAAATGACATGGGAATGGGCTGAAGAGTAACAGAAAAATGTGTTCACAGGATTCTATTAAAGCTATTAGGTTTGTGTAAATGCCAAGAAGCTGCTAGTTGACATAGTGCCCTTCTTACCAAGTGCTCTTTCAGCTTATTTCCCAGGGAGGCATAGAAAGATCTTTTTATGCATCCATTAAGAAAAACATCTAGTAGAAAGGCAAGGTTTCTGTTTTCTGATTTTTACTTATGAATTACAATCTGATTTACTCAATATTTCCAATTTTCACATTTTGTATTAAGTATTGATACTGGACAAAAGCAGAGGGTTCTGTGCCCAATGTGCATAAGTGCATAACAGCCAATCCGTGACACCAAGGTTTCAAAGACAGAAAGAGTTTATTGTTATGTGCAAAACAGGAGATCAGACAGCCTATTGGCCTAAAAATCTGTCTCCTGGAGTCTAAGGTGTTCAAAGATTTATGGATTCAAACAAGGGAGATGGTGTCGTTGCCATTCCAATAACAAGTATAAGCAGAAATGAGAGGAGATGGAGTTATTACCATCTCAACAGCAGGTATAGGCAGAAACAATTTACAAATGTACAGGAGTGTGCTAGAACCAAACTAACCTTCACAAGAACTAGTCTGTGGCTAGTTCTGAGCTGATTTATGTTCCTCCATCAGCATTAGGGGGTTGCTTTTGTGATCACAAGACTCTAAAGTGAAAACAGGCAAAAAAAAAAAAAACCAAACAGATAAACAGGGTACAGGTGACAAGGTTTTTACACTCAGAAGGACACAAAATAAAGGCTATACAATCATTATCAGAGGTCAAAGCAGCTGGATTACACCTCAGAGATTTCAGGTATTTCCCTCTGTCTACTTTAATTATACCGGAAAGAAAAAAGGAGTATCTATACAGTGATTCCGTAGTCACAATCATCCTCTAAATCCTAAATTCTTAGATAAAGTATGACAAACATTTAGAAAAATATACTAATTTTAATCAGTTTTCACAAACTATACACACCTTTGTCACCAGCACTTAGATGAAGACAGAGAATTACCAGCACCCGTTCCTTACTTCTCAGAGGTAACCTTAATTTCTAGCAGCAAAGATTGGTTTTATTCATCTTGAACTTTATAAAAGGAGATTCTACACCATGTAATAAGTTAAGAAATCTAACAATATTAAATTGCCAGTAATTTTCTTTGTCTTTTGCAGAAATCACAAAGACTATTCAAACATTTATCTCTAAATATAAAAAGCCAAACACATATAAGAAACTATTGGAGGAGATAAACATAACTTGAGGATTTACAATAGATGATATCAAGAGTAATTCTAACATTATAGTGATTATGTGTGCACTGTGTGCATGGAAAAATAGACAAACGAAGCACAATGTGGGGTCGAGAGACAGACTTGAGCATGTGCAGTGTGACATTTACAACAAAGCCACCACTGCAGGGCAGGGCAAAGAATAGCATGTTCAATTAATGGTGCTGTTCCAATTTAATATCTATATGAATAAAAATTAATCTTTTCCTCTACAAAATTGTATTTGATATAGATTGTAGTCATAATTCTGAAAGGTACAATATTAAACCTTGTTAATTAATACTTTATGATTTTGTTGTAGGCAAAGACTGTCTAAATAGGACAACAAGAATACTGAGCATAAAGGAAAATATTAACATCTTGGACATCTTTCAAATTAATAACACTACTTAACTACATCATTAAGAGAGTGAAAAGCCAAACAACAGAGTGTGAAAATATAATCTTAATATAATTTCTTGAAGGGTCAGCACAGCCCTAAGACCAAAGAACACACACACACTGGGCACAGAGTCACACGCCGGTTTATTAGGACTTACAGACAGGAGAAGATTCTTCTCAGTGGCGGCTGGCCAGAAAATGGAATTAGTGCTCTGCAAGGCTGGGGGGTGCAAAGGACAGCTTGTAAGAGTTTAGGACAATGACATTCTATAGGTTATGAGAACAGAGTTTTTGCAGGGTGTCGTGACACAGGGGTCTGGAGGTTTGTCATCAACAGTGATTGGGGGAGAGGAGTTTCAACGCTTTGTTTGCGAGACCATCTGTACATACTCTCTCCCTTGAGGACCTCTGATGACCTTCAACTTCTGTCCCAGTCAACAAGGCTGCTATGTGCTGTGGGGCCTAATTCCCCATTAAGGAGGGGAGTCCGGGCCCTGGGTGCTCACATATATGTATTAAAAATAGGATCTTCATACAGAACATGAAGTATTCCTAGCAATCATAAATAAATAAATAAGTAAGTAAATAAGTAAGTAAAAATGGATTGAATGGCCCCTTCAAAGAAGACAGAGGGTATACAAATGGTAAATGAGTATATGGAAAATTATCCGAAAGTATGGGTCCTTAAATCCACAAACTGATACCACTATGTTCCAACCATGGCTAAAATTAAAAAATCTATTGATATCAAATTTTGTTGAGGATATAAAGCACCTGACACTCTCTAATATCCCTGTAGGAGAGTAAATTGTTACCACCACTGTGAAAATCATTGTATTGCATCTATTAAACTTAAACATACGAGTAAGCCGTGATCTAGTAATTCCTCTCTTAGGTAGGTTTTGAACAGAAATCTATACTTACATGTACCAAAAGATTGTGAAAGAATGTGCTTAGCTGTAGTATTCACATTTAGCAAAAATGAGAAAAAACCTGAATCTGCATGAACAGTAGAATGGAAAAATAAATTGTGATTTTTTTTCATAAAAAACAATGGACTACAGCTATGAAATTAACAAACTATCGCTACATGCATCAGCTTGAATGAATCATGGAAACACAATATTGAATGAAAGAAGCTAGACATACCCTATATGTGTATGTGTGTGTGTGTTCGGATTCCATTTATATAAAGCTCACAAATTGGCAAAACTAACTTATATTGGTAGAAGCAGAATAGTGGTTGTTTTTGTGGTGAGGAGACTGCAGGGGGCTTCTGGAATGCTCGAAAGGGTCTGTCTCTTGATCTGCCTGGTGATGTTATGGCTGTGTTTACTATGAAAAATCCACTGAGATATAAACAAATTTTATGCAACTTTCTTGATCTATTTACACTTTGATATAAGAAACTTCTTTAAAAAATGAAATGCACGAGAGCAAAATTAAGTAATGGACATGTATACAGAAAATCAGGGATAGAGATAAGAATGTAGAACTGAGATAAATAAAATGAAAATAAATGAATGTTGTATAGAACAATAAGTGTTTAAACATGGAAGTAAAGAACCAAATATTTAGAGCTGGAAAAAAAAACAAGAAAATCATCCAGAAATAAAATAAGATTTCAGCCCACAAATTGAAGCTGTATAGTGTTTCACAAAAATCAACCACAGAAGGCTAAGTGCTGCCTAATGCCCTAGTAAGTTTTCTATGTTTTAAAGATAAAGGAAAAAAAAAATCCAACTTTAGAAAATAGACAAAAATTTCAAGTCTTATATGAATAGGAATTGTATGTTCAAGTTTTCCTGAGTCAGTGGATTGGAATTTGGAGGGTGAGCATTAACACTTAACCCACTGAAAATGTGTTAGCTGCCTTTTCTTTCTTCTTGGAATTTTTTGGGGTGGCTTTTATGGCAAAGAATGGAAAAATGAGTGTGAAGAAGAAGCAGAATGAAATTTCCAGTCTTATTTTAGTAAGAACCTTTTTACTAACATTCTGATCTTGGGAAAGTAACCATCATCTCTATCCCTCAGTTTCCTCATTTAAAATGGGGATGAATAATAGAACCGATCCCCAGAATTGTGAATTAAAACGTTTAACACACTTAGAAAAAATGCTGGCTTTTTGTACATGCTAAATAAATGCTTTTATCATTATGGAAATTTTCTAGGTATATGCATGTTCTAGGGGTGAAATGATAAGGAAAGTATGAGCCTGCTTCTAAAAGTTTGCATTTGTTTCTAAGTGGCTTTGAGACAAACTTATCTGCACAGTTTAGCCAGCTTATATGTTCAGGCTGAATATAATATTATTTTATTATGAAGTTTTTAAATGAAAAGAGCTGGGCCTGGTGAGTGAGTATTTGGAATCAAGCACTTGCCCCTTTCATCCACATCCTTGCCCCATATGTGTGTTTCTTCCCATGGTCATAATCATGACCAAAGTTGAATCAGATGTCAATGGTTCTTCACAGCTGCTTAGGGTCCCTAGATGTGGCTTCTACACAGGAAGAGAAAATCCCATTATTTTAGCAATAGGAAAATACCTATAATTCAAGAGATTTCTAAGGTGCTATATGCCATCAGAAGGATACCAAGTTTTAATTACGGCAAAAGCTAGCAGACATATTTATGGGAAAAGCTAAAAATGTAAGAATGTTTACTGAAAATAAGATAAAGCATGATTTCAGAGGAATGTGTAGATGATATCACTAAAAACAAAGCAAATATGTCAGAAGAAGAGCAACTAAGGTTTGTGTAACTTGTGATTGATTGTGAATAACAGGGATGGAAAAAGTCAAGGAAAAGAAGTTGGGGTCAAGGTCAAGAAACCTGATACAGGTGGTACTTGTTGAACATCTTCTTACATATGGAAAGTACCAGTTACTGACTGTGTAATCTCATGGCACTCAGCAGGTGAGAAAGATGATTGTGATCACAGTAATTACAAAATATGACAATAACCAAAGCTAATTATGAGATTGGACAGTGCATTAATTATGGGATAAAATCAGTCTGTGGAGAGCCGCTTCCCGGGTTGGGGCCTAGTGGACGGGCCGCAACCTGCTCTAGAGTTAGGGCCTGTTGGACACGCCGAGACCTGCTCTCGAGTTACCCCCGCCCATCGAGTGAGCCAAGATGGCGCCTGCATCCCGTTTCCGCATATGACGCTTAGGGCGGCGGTTGCCTGCTAGCCTATTGTACACGCTTACGTAGTGCCTGCACATTGGTTGTAACTATCGTATATAAGAAAGTGCCCGCGCTAGCCTCGGAGAGACAGCCCACAGGGAGCCGTGCCTGACGGCCGCATAGAGGTTGTTCTCCCACGGGGTGTAGGGCCTCGTGTGGAATATGTAACAGAGAAAGTTTTCTTCCTGGCTCCAGTAAAAGGCTTGCATTCACTGCCATTGTGTGCCTCAAGTGTCAGTTTGTCTGTGTCTCTCCCTCTTTCCCTCTGCTCTCCTTGCCGGCCGAGGACAGAGCGCGTGGGACCGAGAGAGAGGGCGCCGGACATCAGTCAACGTAACAAAATTAACTCAAAATACTGCAGCTCAAACCAAACAGATTTTCCCCCCATCAAAGTACCAGTCAGTACCTTGCGCTGTAAGGACACCCAGCTGCCCAGGTGGGTGGTGGGCTCTACCTTTGCTTGACACTCACCTCTTCTTCCAGGTGCCTGCTCTAGATGGAGGCCTTCCACAGTCAACAGGAAGGAGAAAAGAACAAGTCACAGCAACATTTCTGCTCACATCCCAATGGACAAAATATATCTATGGTTAAATCTAGCTGCAAAGGGGCTTGAAAATGTAGTTCTACCTGGGCAGTAAGGTGTCCCATTAAATCTGGGGAGTCCACTGGCAGTGAACGCTATGGAGCCCTCGTGTGGCTGCATGATGTATGCGCATGTAATGACTGCAGAAATGGAGCCAATTAAAAGTCACGTTCCCAGGATTGCTGTGTGCATTAAAGCAGACGAATTATGTGGAAAGCTTAGTAGAGTGCAACATTGTGATCAGTAAATGTCTAGTATGACCGTATTTTATTAATACAATAGCAAATAATGTTTTAACAATAACCCAAAATTAGTTATCAAAATAATAAAAATATTTCATTCATAGAAAGATCTTTTGATTAATAAAACAAGAAAGTAATTTATTTTCAAGCATGTTGAGTCCGGTAATCTACAAGCCCATGATACATTTGCGAGGTTTCCTCCCGCCCGGCGTCTGAGGGAACATCACCCCTTCCTCCACCCCCGGTGCTGCCCGGATGCACTGAGCAGACTGATGGTTGTGGGGTTCTTCGTACGGCGATGGATCATAAAAGCCTTGTAAGTCTGCTTTAAATCAGGTCCTAAATCTTCATTTTCCTCCATTACTTGGCAAATACAGACAATACATTTCAAGTAAATGGTTTTATGAGGGATCTACAATGTTTTGTTTTTATAGAAAAATACTGCTCTCTAGCTTATAGATATAAAATAAGATTTAACATTTATGAAATGCTGATATACTATAAATAAGATGGGAGCAAGTGAAACTATTCAAATAATAACCAGCAGCAAGACTTCTCAGGCTGCTCTGTGACCTCAAGGCAAATACACATTTACTGATCATTTCTCTGTGGAAGGCACAGTCAGGATTCACGTACCACAAAAAGCTGATTCTCCAAGGGTTGGGGAGAGGAGGCTCCCCATTTGGGTGGGCAAATTGCAGAGAGAAGAGGGAAGAGAAGGGAGGTTTACCCCCTCGGTGAGGTTAATTAACACTTCCAACGTTTAAGGTAGGGTTTAATGCAATTGAAAGGTTATTTAAAATGTTCCTTAAAACAAATTCTAAAGTAGCTATGTAGTACACTAAAGCTAAGAATGTAGCGTGTTATCAACGATGAAAGAACTCAGTTAAATTTCAGTCAGAGGTATATTAAAAGTCTAGAGAGATTTTAATGTAGCTTAGTTATTCTCCAAAAAAAATAGTACTCTTTCATGTGAAATAAATGAACATAGCATGTGCACGCACAAAAAGCAACCTAGAGAGACTCGATTAAATGAATGGAGTATAAGTTTAGACAGCTTATTCTCAGTGTGTTTAGAACATTTTAGATAAATGTCACGTTGCCTGATAGACTACTACAGTATCCCACATCATTAGATGCTCACAGAAATATTTAGGGTTTCCAAAAATGTGAACAGAGCTTAATGGCAGAACAATAAATCAAAACAGCCCTTCATAAAACCCATTTCTTTTATTGGACTAAACTATTGAAAAAAAACACTCGAAAAACCAAAAACAAACACGCACAAAAAACCAGAACTATGCAACCAGGTAGAAAATGCAGGCAGATTAATCTTCCCAGGCCACAATATAATCAATTTTATTTTTTATTCCTGATATGACCTCCAAAATAAGGAGATAACACTTAGATAGATGATAGATAGATAGATAGATAGATAGATAGATAGATAGATAGATAGATAAACACAACTATGAGAAAAGCTGAGAGTGGAAACTGGGGTGATGGGAGTGGAGAGAAAAGGACAGAGTGGGAGAGAGAGAATTACTTTGGCCTTTCATTTTTTAAATAGTGTTCTAGTGATACAAATCTATAAACTAGATGTTCAAATATTTCCTAACAAAGAATATTAGAGTTCTAAAAATTCTTCAGATTAGTTGCAAAATTTGAAATTTCAGTTTAAGTACATACTTGAATTGTATCAAACATATGAGGACAATATAGACTGTGAATGTTTCTCTTATATTTTGAAAATGGTAAATATAATTTGCATGTAATGCTTAAAAACAGCAAAATACTGATTTCCTATATTCAATGTTCCAAAATGGAGGTCCTTCTCCTTAACACATCAGATGCTGCCTAAACTGTTTCCAGTATTCATGAAAGTTGCATGATTTATGGAATTTACATGGTGTCATGGGTAATTTACATTACCCATGGGTGCACTGTAATTTAACAAGGAAGATACCATTGCATGCTACACTTATTTTGGAATTTATACAAACATATGCATATACATACATTTGTTCACCATTCTAACTATGTAGTACTGAAGGGTATTAATGGAAAGTGACAAAATCATAAAACAACTTCTGGATGATGGAAATGGTGATACTGTGCAGGATACATAGAAACTGCACATCCTGGAGATAGGAAAATAAAAATTATCCACTAGCTTATCCCAAGGCTGGTTCCAGGATGGCATCCTGGAAGCTAGTGCTGGTAGATGCTGTCCCCATAGGTCTCCTGCTCTCCTGCAAGTCCTACTGAGCAGGCCAAGAAGGCAGGGCCCTGGCCACTCTGTCTGGGCCACTTCTCAAGTCTGTGTTTTCAGTGGGCAAACCTGAGGGATGAGGTGGCCTCTCTCCCAAGACACATAGGGAGCTTGCCTGTATTACAGGCTGCTAACCAGGCTCTAGTGTCCCTCTCCTCAAATGCAACCTCCCGAGTATGCCAGCTTCCATCTAAGTCCACCTGCATCGCCCAGGTGGTAACTGGGGCATCGGGAACTGAGGCGAGTGCACTAATAATGTGGCTAGTGCTTCAGCTGTGAGTGATAAAATCTTTCATCTCTAAGCAGAAGTCCCACATCTTCTGCCATCATCACCAAGCTCCTGTAAGCTAATTTGTTAGCTTGCAAGTAGGATAAATTCTCAGATCCTTCATCATTATTGACAGCTAGAAAGTGGTTTAAAATGAAGCTTATCACTGCAGTGAATTTTGCAGAAATAAGCAATCTGTGGGATGTGGAAAATGAGGTAAAGGAAGTCTTCCAGTATTTAAGCCTGGAGGGCAGGAGATTTTTTAGACCAGGAGGAAGACTGGAGAAGCAACAATTGTTGATGCATGCATAGGTATTTGCTTCAGAATTCACAGACTCATCAATTAATTTCAATCATTTACTGTAATGAAAACTCTGTATTGGTGATTATAAATAAGCAGAAAAAGGCTCAAAATTGTGAAACTTCTATTAAATTTTGTATGAGAAGTATGTGATGAGAACCCCTCTACCTTCCAGTTAAACTATCTGAGTTGCCCCTGTGATAGTTTGAAGCTGTCTTACCCCAGAAAAGATTATGTTCTTTTAATCCATTCCTGTGGGTGTAGACCAACTGTGGGTGGGACCTTTTGGTTAGCTTATTTCAGCTGAGGCATGCCCCAGGTGGGGCTTAATCTTCTTACTGGAGTTCCTTATGAGAGGATAAAAGACAGAGAGAAGACACAGAACAAAGCTTCAGAGAAGCTCAGAGAGAAAAACCAGAGAAGCTGAGAGACAAGGACACACACAGGCTCAGAGAAGATGCCACTGAAGTCAGAAAATGGAAGCAGGGAAACCCAGGAGAAAAAGGAGGGACCAGTAGACACCATGTGGCAAAGATGCTGAGGATCACGGTAGCCAGTCTTTGGAGAGAAGGTGTCATCCTGTTGATGCCTTGATTTTACCATTTTTCATGGCCTCAGAACTGTAAACTTGAAAAAGTTAATAAATCCCCATTGTAAAAGCCAGCCCAGTTTGGTATATTGCATTTCATCAGCTTTAGCCTGCTAAACAGCCCTAATCTTCATATGTTGAGACATTTTGAAATGTAAGATGTCATTTCTTTTTTCACTAAGACTGAGCAGGTAGTTTTCACCTGCATTTTCTCCTCTGGCCATAGTGTAATTTCTCAGTATATAAAAAATGAATTGTCTTCATTAAATTTAATTGAGTTAACTTAGCTGATACAAAAATCTCTAGGTGATTGCTAGGTACTGAACTACAATTCTGGATTTCAGAATACTCCCTAGTTTCCTCTCTTAAGTACAGCAAGAAAATGGACTGTTAAGTGGCTTTCACAGTCTCTACCTGACGAGGGAAATTCTGAAGTAATTTATGTGCCTTGGAGAGTGATTATTATTCTGGAAGTTGTAAGTTTGAGTTATGATTAAAGCCAGCAGGGGATTGATGTCACTAATGGCCAGTTAATTTGGGGTATCAAACAGTTCTTTAAAGAGATTTGGAGCATATGATATCATTAAGCTGAAATGAAATTCCTTAACTTCATTCTTATTAAATTGGCCTGGTTTTTTCTTCTATCTTCTGGTATGTGTATTTTTAATTAATTCTTTCTCAAGTCATCCTAGAGAATTGAGATTATGCCCTAACTTTTTAATAAACCTTTTCCTGCTTGGTTATATTTGTTTTTTATCGCATGCCACTAAGCTTCCTGGTCAGATCAAAAACTGGTACCAGAGGTGGTTACAAGCAATAAAACCTAGGATATATTGGAAGTGGATGGACGATGCTGGGTTTGTGGTGCTAAGGAATGTGAAAAGCCATCTGGTTTAAAGCAGGGGTTGCAAACTGTGGCCCATGGACCAAATCCAGCCTGCAGCCAGCTTGTATGTGGCCCAAGAGCTGTGATTGCCTTTTACCTTTTAGATAAGTTGAAAGAAGAAAAATTAGGAAAGGGGGAAGAAGGAGGAGAGGGAGATGGAGGTGGGGGGAGGAGGAGGAGGAAGAGGATTTGAAGCAGAAGCAGCAGCAGAAGCAGCCGCAGGGCAGCAGCAGAGAAGGCATGTTGTTTTCAAAGCCTAAGATATTTACTATCATGCCTATTCTAGTGTGCTAAAGATTACACTATGCAAAATACTAGAAATGGATTGGCTTATATAAAGGGGATTTATTAGGTTACAAATTGACAGTTCTAAGGCCATGAAAGTTTCTCAGGTAAGGCATCAACAAGAGGATACCTTCACTGAAGAAAGGTCGATGGTGTCCAGAACACCTGTGTCAGCGGGGAAGGCACATGGCTGGCAGCTGCTGGTCCTTTGCTCCTGGGTTCTGGGTTCAAAATGATTTCTCTCAAAAGTCTCTGGGCTTCTGTCTCTCTTAGCTTCTCTTTCTCAGCCCCTGTATATCCATCCCAGGGTGTTTCTCTCTAAGCATCTGGGGGTCCTCTCTTAGCTTCTCGAGGGCAAACTCTGGGCTTCATCTCTTAGCTCAGCATCTCCAAATGTCTTTCTATCTGCATCTCCAAGCATCTGGGTCTGTGTCAGCCCCTGAGCTCTCTTAAGGACTCCAGTAAACTAATCAAGACCACCTTGAATGGGCAGGGTCACACGTCCATGGAAAGAATCTAATTAAAAGGTCTCACCCACAGTTGGGTGGGTTGCATCTCCATGGAAACAACCATTTTTTAATAAAAAAATCCGACCCATAATAAGTCTGCACCCACAAGATTGGATTAAAAGAAAACGGCTTTAGAGAGAAAAAGATGGCGGCATAGAGGGATGTGGAAGACAGTTAGTCCCCCCAGGAACAATTCATAAATGACCAAAAAATTAGTAAATAACCAGGAATAACTGTGGGGAGACAAATGTGACTGTCTACTCATCAACCAACAACCTGAATTGGGAGGAATGTCCGAGATCGCAGCATAAAATCTGTAAGTAAAACTGTGGACCCGTGCTGACTGCTGAGAGCTGAGAGCCCCACCCTCACAGAAGCCACGGAGCTAGAGAGCAGCACTCTCTGAACAAGCTAGTGTACCACAGCCCAGCTCCATCTGGGATTTTAATGTTAACTGCTAAATAGACAGTGAATCCTCAACAAGCAGACAGAGACTTTTGGGGACAAATGACCTTGGGAGAGTCAGGGGACATATCTGTCTCAGGACAAGAAGCCCAGAGGCTGACGGGTGAACCTGGGAGCTTTTCTGTCCCTTTTGCTCTCTGTGGAGAAAACTGCAGCTGCTTCCAGCCCACAGTGCTTTCCAGTAAAGACAGACTCAACTATTTTAAAATCAAAACACTTTGATCAGCAGAGTCAGAGAAACAAAGAACTTCCTGATAGGCAGTGACCTCTCTGGAGGGGGCATAGCTCCCCAAAGGAAAGGGAGGGTCCCAGCTTTACCACCCGCCTTTCTGGAACCAGACCCCAAAGCCTGGGGAGGAGAGCCACAGGCCACACCCCCTTACACAGGCGGTGACAGACTGCACCTGCCAAACAGAAAAGCAAAGGTGTATTAATCCTCTATAAGAAAACCATCAGGGGAATCAGATACTGAATATTTCCTCCTTCTGTGACCTGAACCTGTTCTTGCCTGGGAAAACCTGACTGGGGTGGCCTAGGAGGTCAGATGCCTAGACAACAGAAAACTACAACCTACACTAACAAAAATGAAGCTATGACCCAGTCAAAGGAACAAACATACACTTCAACTGAGATACAGGAATTTAAACAACTAATGCTAAATCAATTAAAAAACTTTAGAGAATATTTCACATAAGAGATAGAGGCTGTAAAGAAAACACTGGGCATATATATGGCAGAAATTGAAAGTTCAAAAAAACAACTAGTAGAATCTATGGAAATGAAAGGCACAGCACAAGAGATGAAAGACAATGGAAACATACAACAGCAGATCTCAAGAGACAGAAGAAAACACTCAAGAACTGGAGAACAAAACACCTGAAAGTCTACATGCAAAGGAGCAGATGGAGAAAAGAATGAAAAAATATGAGCAACATCTCCGGGAACTTAAAGATGAAACAAAGCACAAGAATCTATGTATCATTGGTGTCCCAGAAGGAGAAGAGAAGGGAAAAGGGGCAGAGGCAATAATACAGGAAATAATCGATGAAAATTTCCCATCTCTTATAAAAGACATAAAATTACACATTAAAGAAGCGCAGTGTACTCCAAACAGAATAGATATGAATAGGCCTATGCCAAGACACTTAATAATCAGATTATCAAATGTCAAAGACAAAAAGAAATTCCTGAAAGCAGCAAGAGAAAAGCAATCCATTACATTCAAAGGAAGCTTAATAAGACTATGTGCGGATCTCTCAGCAGAAACCATGGAGGCAAGAAGGAAGTGGTGTGATATATTTAAGATACTGAAAGAGAAAAACCTCCAATCAAGAATCCTATGTCCAGCAAAGCTGTCCTTCAGATATGAGGGAGAGCTCAAAATATTTTTTGACAAACAGACAATGAGAGACTTTGTGAACAAGACAGCTGCCCTTCAGGAAATATTAAAGGGAGCAATGCAGAGTGATAGGAGAAGACGGGAGTGTGTGGTTCAGAATACAATTTTGGGAGATGGTAGCACAGCAATGTAAGTACACTGAACAAAGATAGCTATGTATACGGTTGAGAGAGGAAGGTTGGGAGCATGTGAGACACCAGAAGAAAGGAGGAAAGATAAAGAATGGGACTGTGTAACTTGGTGAAATCTAGAGTGTTCAACAATTGTGATAAAATGTACAAATATGTTCTTTTACGAGGGAGAACAAGCAAATGTCAACCTTGCAAGGTGTTAAAAATGGGGAGGCATTTGGGGAGGGATGCAATCAACGTAAACTAGAGACTGTAACTAACAGAACATTTTATTATGCTTCCTTTAATGTAACAAAGGTGATATACCAAGGTGAATGCAGATAAGAAGAGGGGATAGGGGAGGCAAGATAGACACTTGACATTGTTAGTGTTGTCTGACTCTTTACCCTTCTTTGATTTAAGAATACTTTTCCTTTTGCTACTAGCTGTCATTTTTTCCTCTTTCTTTTCCCTCTCTACCTTCTTTGACACTCCCTCCTGCCTTGTGGAAGAAATGTAGATGCCCTTATATAGATAGTGGTGAAGATGGTGAACACACAAATATGTGACCATACAGAGAACCATCAATTGTTTACTTAGGATGGAATGTATGGGGTGTGAACAAAACTGTCTTAAAAAAAAATGGGTTGATGTCAAAACCTCAAGGGCAATATACTGAGTGAAATAAGCCAGATAGATATGGACAAATATTACAGGGTCTCATCGGTAAGAACTAACTATGATATGTAAACTCATAGACATGAAATATAAGGTACCAAGATATAGGACGAGGCTAAAGAATGGGGAGTGGTTGCTTAGTATGAGCAGAATGTTCAACTAGGATGAACTTAAATGTTTGGGAATAAACAGAGGTGTAGGTAGCAAGATGTGAGAATAACTAACAGTGCCGAATGGTATGTGAATGAGGTGGAAAGGGGAAGCTCAGAGTCATATATGTAACCAGAAGCAAAGTTGGAGGTCAAAAGATGTGAATGTATAAAGCTGAATCCTATGGTGGGCAATGTTCATGATTAACTGTACAAATATTAGAAAACTCTTCCATGAACCAGAACAAATGTATGACAATACAACTAGAAGTTAACAATAGAGGGACATATAGGGAAGAAATATATACCTATTGCAAACTATATGCTACAGTTTGTAGTATTTCAACATTCTTTCATAAACAGTAACAAATGTACTATACCAACACTGAGTCAGTAACTGAGGGGGGTTGGTTAGGGATACGGGAGGATTCAAGTTTCCTTTTCTTTTCCTTTTTTTTTCCCCCCCATCTTTCACTTTATTTCTTGCCTGGAGAAATGAAAAAGTTCTAAAAATTGAACAAAAATTAAGTGTGGTGATGGATGCACAGCTGTATGAGGGTACCAGGGGCAACTGATTGTACACTTTGGATCTTTGGATAATTGTGTGGTATCTCAACAATCCCAATAAAAAAAAAAAGAAAATGACTTTTGTGGGGGGAAATAATAGATTCAAACCTGCACAAGGCCGTTTGCAAGGTGAAGCATGCCATCCCCTCTTTTCAAGAATCAGTCTCTGACTGCTGATGGCACAAAGCAATAAAGCATACAAAGAGTACCATCGTTGCTGACTTAAAATTAAGTATATA
This sequence comes from Choloepus didactylus, assembly GCF_015220235.1. Classification (NCBI taxonomy): domain Eukaryota; kingdom Metazoa; phylum Chordata; class Mammalia; order Pilosa; family Megalonychidae; genus Choloepus; species Choloepus didactylus. The sequence goes on from NC_051322.1 coordinate 8,521,638, forward strand.
TTGTATAAAAACATGGGGGAAACACAACTTATGGGGTATAAGTAAAGCAGTGATTAGAAGGAAATTTATAGGTACAAATGCCTATATTAAAAAAGAAAGATCTTGAATCAATAACCTAACCTTCCAATTGAAGATATTGGAAAGAGAAGAGCAAACTAAACCCAAAGCAAGGAGAGGGAAGGAAATAATAAAAAGTAGGATGGAAATTAATGAAATAGAGAATAGAAAAAGAAATCAATGAAACCAAAATTTGGGGCTTTGAAAAGATAACAAAATTGACAAAATATAAACTAGACTGACAAAGAAAAGACAATTCAACTACAAAAATCAGGAATGAAATGGGGAATATCACTATGGACCTTAAAGAAATAAACAGCTATGCAAGGGAATATATTAGCAACTATTTGTGATCTTTTAAGTTTATAGTTTTGCTTTTATATCCAACTCCTTGTGTTTCAATTCTCAGTGTTATTTCTGGGCCAAATATTATTTACAAATTAACTTAAATCAATAAATTTACCCTAAATTCATGCAAACTCTTCAAACAAAGTAGGGTATATGCCACAGTTTAGCTACAGTTATTGCTACTTAAAATAACTTTGGGATTCTGCTAATAGTGAAGTGGGTAAATTGTATATTGAGTGATAATTTATAATCTCTGGTAGAGTCCATCCCTCTGGCTTCCTTCCATTTATGCATACATTCATTCTTCTTCCTAAATATGACCACATCCCCCCGGTTTCAAAGGAAATATCCCTATTATCATAAACAGTTATTTTCTCTACTCTTGAAAGCCCAGGTATGTAACTGATAAGAAGGGATCGCCCTGGAGGGGGCAGTGTAGGGTCCGGCCACTTAAAACAAGAGAAGACAATGGAAAAGACAGTGATCCTGTCTGGTCCAGCAAGCAGGATAGAAAGAACCGCCAGCCCAGGAACGGAGTAAGTTTCTTTCTTAGCCAATCTGTCGTCTCTCTTTCTACACTTCAGAGTAAATTCTCTTTCTGATTATATTTCACATTTTCTGTCCTCTGTCTAAGCTCTGGAGCTTCTTCCTTGGCCATTATCCCTCCTGTACATCACCGAGGTGCACATAGTGAACATGCCCTTCTGGGTAAGTAGCCCTCGTTTGGCAGATCATTTCTCCTGGTGATAATTTTGTAGCCTCTTGAGAGTTGTGCAGTCATAGGCTGTGGATGGCTGTGGTTTTTATATTCACTGCTACTTTGTTCTGTTTTTGCAATATCCTCCTTTCAACAATTTAGGGAATTTCTGGACAATTGCCCAGAAGAGCAATTGTGAAGATCTTTCTAGACATTTTTTTTTTTTAACTTTTTTTAAGCCAGAAGATTATCAAATTTCTCTGTCTGTTCTCTGCTCATCCCCTCATCTCTCAACATCATTTGAGAGGTCCTACAAATCAGTGTGTTTGGGTGAAAGGGAACCACACTTTTGCCAGCAGGATCCTTTCCTTGATGTTGTGTGATGATGGTATTTCCAACTGCAGAAGCTGAAGGGCTATAGCTAATGCACCAGGTCCTACAGTTTGTGATGCTGTCATAATTGATCGGTAAAAAAGCTTAATTGCTAATCAAGAAATTCGTATGTAGGATGAAATTGAAACTATCTTAGGGGCTCTTATTTCATCATTTAGTGTTTGAGGTGTTCTATTTTGATTTAAACAGATAACAGTCCTGGAGAACTCCAAATTATGGAACTCTATATCAGTTTATTTTGTGGCCCACAAGATGAAATGCCTAATTTGGTAAAATTATATATTCTTCATCCATATTTAATGAGTGGTTAGATCTAAATTTGAGTTCATATCTTTATTACAGGTCTTGTGAGAGTCATCATACTGTAATGTTCTGAGATCTTCCTTCCATTTCCCTAATGTGCTATTAGCCTATGTTTATTTTCCAAGGGGAATCAGGTAAAAAATGGATCACAGTGTTCACTAGCTACCTGGAAACATGAAACTGGACATTTTGGTAAAGGCAAGTAATGTATATACCACCAATGCACTATGGTGTTTTCTGTGCTTTGGATTCAAATATACATAAGAACGGACATTTTAGCATCAAAATTGATTGGTAAAAAAGCTTAATTGCTAATCAAGAAATTCATATGTAGGATGAAATTGAAACTATCTTAGGGGCTCTTATTTCATCATTTAGTGTTTGAGGTGTTCTATTTTAATTTAAACAGATAACATTGTTTTAAAATAGGCAGAAGGCTTTCACTCTGGTAGCCAATCTGACAATGAGGTAGAAGGTGATATTAGACATCAATCTAGACCAGAAGGAACAAGGTATATTTCACAAGATACCAACTGCTCAGTATCTTTCTCTATAACCTGATTTTTTTTTTTTTTTACAAACTAATAAGCCCCCTCTGGACTTTGGATTCTTCTTTTACATGAATTCATGCAATTTATTAGCCTGTCCTCCACTTATACTCCCTTGCCATCTCAATAAGAATTTCTCAAATTCAGCTTGCTATTTGAATTTGTATACCTAAGCACACAATTTTTAAATGTTTTGACTCTTCTGTTTGTTTGGGTCATGAAAATGATGGAAAAGGACATCATGTCTATTGAAGAGATTAATATATATGCATCACTCAAAAATGAGGACTAGTGTTTATTTTCTCCATTTGAAGTCATTTTTGAGGGTATAACTTGAAATTATGTGAAATTAAAAATTGGTGCACATATAGATAGGAACATTTTATTTATGAAAAGCTTAAAATGTTTCATCATAAACAAAATAGGTTGTTTGATTTACACTTATTCATTACTGTATGGGACTGTGGGACTAAAAGCATGGCTGGTGGTAGCTTGCTGTAAATATAAGCCCAATCCTTGGAAACTATAAAGTGTTAATGAGGTAGGATTGAATGTCCATATATATTCCCTTTTCCTGAAAATTGTTGCTGAAATATTTGTGAAAATAACTAAGTATTTACCTAAAACTGTATCTGTGAGCTTCCAGTTGTTGCATATGTTTTTGAAATTAATTATCATTAGTGGGAAAAACTGAAATAGTCTATAGGGGCATTTGATATTTGTTAAATGTAAATATATTCTGAATTAACGGCATAGCTTTAACAAGACAAGATGGAACATCAATAGCAGTGACAAAGTGTTATCACCAACTGTTTCGGTTTGCTACTGCTGCCATTATGCAAAATACCAGAAATAGATTGGCTTTTATAAAGGGTGTTTATTTGTACAAAGTTACAGTTATACAGCCATAAATGTGTCCAAACCAAAGCATAAACATGAGTATACCTTTATTGGAGAAAGGCCATTGGCATCCAGAAAACCTCTGTTTTCTGGGAAGGCACGTGGCTGGTGTCTGCTTACTCCCAGGTTGCGTTTCAAGACGGTGTTCTCCAAAATGTCATTGTTAGCTTTCAATGGCCATCTTCAAAATGTCTCTCTAGGCTGCAGCACTGAGCTCTTTCTGTCTGAGCTTTTACAGGGCTCCGGTAAACTAATCAAGACCCATGCTGAATGGGTGGGGCCACACCTCCATGGAAATAATCTAGTCAGAGGTATTACCCACAGTTGTGTAGGTGACATCTCCATGGAAACAACCTATTCCAAAGATTCCAACCTAATCAACACTAATACCTCTGTCCCCACAAGACTGCATTAAAGAACATGGCATTTTGGGGGACATAATACATTCAAGCCAGCATACCAACCTATTATGAATTATCCCATTTGTTAAACACAAAATAAAGGATTCACGTCTTTATTAATACTTTATTAGTGGTGTGTCATGATTTTTTTCTTCAGATTAGGAAAATCATTTAAAAAGTTACAAAGTTACAAAAACAATGTCATTTCTAAAACATTCAATATGATGAATAGGTTTAGTAAAGCAACCACATTTAGTAAAAATGGCAAACGATATTTATTAAATGGAGAGGCACTTAAATGTCATCTTCCAAAAATGTCATTATGTTTTTTACTAATATTTAAAAAATTAATTTAGTACAATTAGTAATTATCACTCATAAACATTTGCACATATGGCATGTGTTTTAGTTTGCTAATGCTGCCGGAATGCAAAACACCAGAGATGGATTGGCTTTTATAAAAGGGGTTTATTTGGTTACACAGTTACAGTCTTAAGGCCATAAAGTGTCCAAGGTAACACATCAGCAATCAGGTACCTTCACTGGAGGATGGCCAATGGTGTCCAGAAAACCTCTGTTAGCTGGGAAGGCATGTGGCTGGCATCTGCTCCAGAGTTCTGGTTTCAAAATGGCTTTCTCCCAGGATGTTCCTCTCTAGGCTGCAGTTTCTCAAAAATGTCACTCTTAGTTGCAATTGGGATATTTGTCCTCTCTCAACTTCTCTGGAGCAAAAGTCTGTGTTTAACGGCCATCTTCAAACTGTCTCTTATCTGCAGCTCCTGTGCTTTCTTCAAAGTGTCCCTCTTGGCTGTAGCTCCTCTTCAAAACGTTACTCACAGCTATGCTGCATTCCTTCTGTTTGTCAGCTCATTTATATGGCTCCACTGATCAAGGCCCACCCTGAATGGGTGGGGCCATGCCTCCATGGAAATTATCTCATCAGAGTTATCACCTACAGTTGGGTGGGGCGCATTTCCATGCAAACAACCTAATCCAAAGTTTCCAACTTAATCCCCACTAATATGTCTGCCCCACAAGATTGCATCAAAGGATATGGCTTTTTCTGGGGGACATAATACATTCAAACCAGCACAGCATGCAAACAAGATGACAGAGTTAGAGAAGATTTGTGTTAACCAGCCTTATCCATCAGCTTTAATAGCAATGTCAGAAATTGATGGAACTTTAACAGCCATACTTTCTTCCTCATGAAAAAACATATTGCCCAAAATGTGTTAAAATTAATGCACCAGTAACAACATTGTATGGCGTTGTTAAAATTATATATAAATATTTATTTGCACACATATTTAGTTTAGCTCTTCATATGTCTAAAACAGGGCTGAAAATAAAAGCTCATTGGCATAACAATACACTGAAAAAGTCTTCAAGAGCTTATTTTAACTGCACTCTGGAACCTGGTGATCTTATTGATCTGAAAAGTGAGGGGAAGGAAGAATATTTAAAAACAGAAGACTATTTATATCACCTGCTGTGGCTCTACAATCCTTGCCTGAATATATTTTTATGTTCCAGCTTTAGTGAAGCTGTTTGGGGTTGGACAACACTGCTGTTAAGAGGGAGACAGAGGAAGAAAAATTTCAGGGGTTGGAACCAGTCTTCTCATCTTGGTATTAATAAAGCTAATGTAATTTGGAAAGGACTAGCAAGTCCTTATTTAGAAATGTCCAAAAGGAGAAAGGGAGGAAGACTGGCAAGGAAAGGCCTTGAGGAAACCAAAGAAAGAGCAAAGCTGGATTGATATTATATGGAGAAGGAGAAACCAGTGCCAGAAGCACAAGGATTCAGCCCTGAGAAAGAATGAGACAGCCACTAGGGCAGGAAACAAGCATGTTTTAATTGCTTCAGAATTCTGTTCAGAATCACCCTGGTTTTGAAAGCAGCCTCATACCACCTTTCTTCCAAGTATAATAATAAGTATGATTTATAGCTTTCTGCTTCTTAAAATGAATGACTGAATGAGACGTGGAATGGCATTTAGATATTTTAGTCTGATTACGTGGCAGCTTGAGTGCTCTCGAGCAAGCCTACGTATCCCCAAGAGCAAAAGTATGGCAAAGCAACCAAACTCATGGTCCATCGTGGTTCCACGTGACACTATGGCGCTTCATCATTTCAAACGTAGGTCCTAAAGTTTACTTAGAACTTAGAAGACTTGAATCATTACAGGCATGAATACTGGCCACACAGAAAGAAAATCCACGTTGGGTAAATATCTCAATTTTCTGACCAGCATGCTTGCACAAATGCTATGATCATAAAATGGGAAATTCCATGAATGAGAGGGACCCAGTCTCTAACTTACACTCTCACAGCATCTCTGAGAAAGACTCATCTGCCTTCCTACTGAGGACCCCAGGGACAGAAGCTCAGGTTTCGGTCAGAGCATTTTCTCACGCCCTGCTCTCAACATTGCGAACCCTTCCTCTCCATGAGACAAACTTGACTTCTATTTGTCCTACCCTCATTTGTTTTAGTGGTGCCTTCTTTATAGAGCAGGTGTAACCTTTCACCTCTTCTGAATCAGTGCATATGAATAAAGATTTCTTTTAGTTCTATTTTTAAGTATATGCTAAAATTATTCTATTTATTACCACATAGGGTAGGTTTTCCTTTATATTGATCACCTTCTGTTGAAGATTCTCTAGTTTGCCAGGAATTATCAAAATTTTGTGTCCAAATATTCCAGAGATGGACTAGTGAGGACAAAGTAGACTTCTTGGGCATTGAGCATTCTTCCTTGTTGCAGCTTATTTGTTCTTTTATCTGTATGCTATATTCCTTGTATAAATATAACATATAGCAAACAAAAATGTCAAAAGCACTTAATACTGCCTACTGTCATTCCATTCTATATGACTGTTCTTTTAAGCCACCTCTTCACTCCTTAAAAGTGTAACCCCATAACAGTTCTGTGAGATGGAAGTAAAAGACCTAAAGCATATTCATGTATTATACATACCTATATATACAAATAAATATATATTAAACATTAAAATATAATACATAATATATGTGTTGTGAGGATTAATGATTGTGGGGTAAACTATTTGGTGCAGAAGTTGTTATGTTTATTAATTCTATTTTGTATTGTTAATTTATCCTTGTTAGATGTCTTCTTTTGAATACTTCGCTTATTAAGTAGAGATTATCAAAAGTTGTTGAATGCCACATAATTAGTTTCAAGGCTCATTTGCCAACTGATAAAAATGGTTGTATTTCCAGATCTACATTTTAAGCACTTCTATAAGTTTATTACACTGTGATAGAATTTTCAGTACAATTATCGAACCACAATTTTTACCAAATTGTTTTTATTATCTGCACTACATGTCTTCAATTTCTTCTAAAGAAAACCATACTTGTTTACAAAAAAAAGAGCAAGTTATAATATATTTATACTTAATTATTCTTTCTATATAAATTTTGCGTCAAAGAAAAAAGATGCCATCTTCTCTTATGTAAAGACTTCTTATAATCCACGTTCAAATCTAATGAGATCAACCCTATTTTAAAATTCTTTGTTTTGAAGCAGCGGTGGACTCAGATTTGGTCATCCCAATTGCCATGGCAACCATGGACCTCAAAGACTGCATTTGCTGCAAGTCCAGCTGTTAGAGCTGCCTGGGCACCCCACCGTCAGCCTCTCTAGCTCACGCCTGCTGGGGTGGCAGAGTGGCATCAAAGTGACCCCCAGTGGGGGGGAGATTGGGGGTGCTGGCTGTGTTCTTGAAGATAGGGAGATCCCTGACTTTGTTTCAAGATAGAAGTCCAGCGTTGTGCAGATAATTTCTCTCCTGCCCGTCGCAGTAAATCCCCCATCCCCAGTTCCTGGCAACTACTGAGCTGATTTCTGAACCTGTAGTTTTTACCTTTTCTAGAATGTCTTATACATGGAATTATGAAGTATGTAGTTGTTTGTGACTGGCTTTTTTCACTTAGCAACATACTTATGAAATTGATCTATATTGTTTCATGCGTCAGTAGAGTAGTTCATTAAGTTCATTCCATTTTTTTTGTTCAGTAAATACTCCTTTGGATGAATTTGCCCCAATTAGTTTATCCCTTTAAAAGTTCCAGTTGTCCATTACTAACATATACAAGGAAAAATCAAATTTTTATATGCATTACTTCTGTTAGCTTTGTTCTCATCACAGTTACATCATTCACAAAGACGATGTTTTTATTCTTTTCTAATCTGTATGACTATTTTATTTATTATTTTATTTTACTTTAATTTTATTCCCCTGCCATACTGGATTGGCTGTTTCCTCCCATATAGTGTTAAGTAGAAGTGGTAAGATTTTATATCCTTTCCTTAGACCAATTTTAGGAGCAAAGCATTCAAACTTTAATCATTAATTATATTAGCTACAAGTACTTTGTGGATGTGTTTCATCAAATTGAAAATGTTTTCTCTCTTGTTTGCTGAGAGGTTTCTTGTTTGTTTGTTTGTTTTTGAATTCACAAATGGACAGTCTTTGCTTTAGGGAAAGCATTTATCTTCACTGTAAACACTCCTATCTATATATATCTGAGAGATTCTCCCTGATTGATTTACTCACTTTCTCTTACTCCCTTGTATTCTCTGTGACTAATTCATGCCTTTCCCTTATATTTTCCAATTTATAAAATTATTGAGGTATTAAGGTTGTTTTCGAGGTCAGTTTATTTCCATAGGTCTGCAATTTCCTTTTTTTTATATCATCCTATAATTTTACCAACATATTTTTTTCTCTCTTAATTTCTTAGTCCTTGTTGTTCTAGAGTGTGAAGAATTTATGGAAATATTCTTCCTTTCATTCATTTCAGGATGGTGTGTTGTGACACATAATTGTCTCCATTATTCTGAAGGCAAAATTGCAACTATCTATTCAGTGATGCAATTAAAACAACAATGGATCAAAAAACACTAACTGTGTATTTAGAAATTTCAGCCAAGGTGATTGAATATGCACTTGAGATTAGAAATGAAAATGCCCATGTTACCAGTGCTCTTTTTAAAATCATCTGTCACCCCCTTTTTATGCAGTCTGTTAATGTTTTTAAGTAAGTTGTATTTTCTTTATCAAATCTTTTTCTATATTTTTCATATATTCTAATATGTACAAATTGAGAAAACAATAACATTTCATCTAAAATTTTAGTGTGACTTTATCCCACAAGGAATTTTACTTTTCTCTTTAATCTTGCTTTTCCCTGTTCATAAATATTGTATTTTATGAAGAAAATCTCTCTTAATGAATAGGAGATACACTTAAACCACTGCTGTACTACTCTCTTTTAAAGAGAGACAAATTAAACACATCTTTCCAGTACTTACTCATCTTTAAACAACACTAAACCTCCACCACATTCACACTTACCAGATTTAATTTGTATAAAGCACAATGAACACAATTTGCAAGACATTGGGGGCCACTTACTTTTATTTTCGAAATTAATTTTCTCCTAACCAGAGCAAAGAGAAAAGTGGAATGTACAATAAAAACAGAACTGATTTTTAAAAATATCTTCATAAAACCTGAAAATCGTCCTCTGGAGTCCTTTTTGAGATTGCAAAGTATGGTTTTAAGGCAGGAGCCTTTTTTTCATCAAAATTTTAATTTAAAAAGTTCAGGCAACCACCAACAGACAAATAAACAAGTAAGCCCAAAGGAAAAGTCTGCATAATTACAAGTGCGCAGTATCTGAGATATTTCTACAAACTGGCACTCAACTCCCTTGAGAAGTCTTCACACCTGCTTACTCAAAGACATCTCCATTATGTGGTATTTTCTCTGTGCCCCTTTCACACTGAATCATAGGCCTTTTTGTTTGAGAACATTTTATTTTTAATGCAGTGTTCTTAAACTTAACATTCTATCAGCACAGCAAGAATAATTTCATGATATGACATGAATTTATATCATTTTACCCCAGATTCTCATTTCTCTAACAGTGGTTATTTTTGTTTTAAATATGATCAATTTTTAAAATCTTCCATTTCCTCTACCCCCCCGTTTCTTCTTTTTTTTTTTTTTCCCTCCTTCCTTTAATTGCAAACCCCACCTCATCCATGTTACCCAAATATAGGTCAAGATTATGGCTTTGCAAATTAGGAAATATTAGAATAAAAATGTTATCATCTCTCAGTGCTATCTTCAGAAGAAACCTGACAACTTCTAAAGTTTAGGTTAAAAGGCATTTAAAATCAACAATGTGATTTAACTTATTGCTTCTTCTAGTGAATACATTTGGGGTATTTAGTATGAACTTTTTTTTGAATTTTTAATTCTGAAATAATTTCAAATGTACAGCACAATACCTTAACTAATAACATCCATAAATAGGTTCACACGCAGGACCAGGGGTTGAAACTTGAATGTGCTTTAATGGGGAACAGGATTCAGTCCCTAAACCCCTCCTTACCGTCGTGCCATTCAGGCAGCTCTCCAAAGCTAAACCCACACCCCACCCCACCTTATCCCTTGGCCCCATGTTTGGGCCTGTTTTCAGGTGTGCAGCCGGATAAGAAAATCTCTTCCACTGGTTGTCTCGGAATTTCTTGTAGGATTGCATGGGATTGGAAAGCCATAATGGTGCTGACATGCTGATTTGGGGTGACTCTCACCCATGCAGCATACAGGATGAAAACTTTACATGCACTTTATGCTCAATACACAGATGCCTAAGTATGTCTACTTTACCCACTATTATAAATCTTCATCAGTAAATCACCCTAGTTCTCATGGGTCCGTGCAATTTGTAATACATTTTTTAATCAAAGTGTTGGTACAGAGAGGTTACCTATCAACAGGGAAGTTACCTATCAACACACAGATAGCTGATGCCCTGACTTATGTCTGAGAGGAGAGCTTAATCGTGAGGAGTAGTGCCTGTAGATCCATACCGCTTTAGCTCAAATACCACATTTTTGAAATTATTACCACTGCTCTCAGTTCCCTCTTTCTAAAATGAAGATTTCCGAAAGTGCCAAGAGTCGGTTTGCACTTGAATGGGCAGCCCTTTGTGATCACAGAGCCTGTCCTGATCAGTTAGTGCATGAGCCACTGTTGAATCTGGCTGCTCACTGTCATGGTGTACAGGTTATCCTTGATTCTGGTTAGTTCCCTGCTCATTTCATAGAGTTCTTATAAGGGTTAAATAAGCTACTCTGCACCAAAGCTCTTGATACATGGCCTGATAATGCAGTGTCTAAGTGCTCATAAAATATTAGTTGATGTTATCTGATTGTATGGTCTTATTGTATGGTCCTGTTCTACTTGTATGGTTTTAAAGAAACATCTTACTGTAGTTAGACTTCCCGCATAAATCACTTTATAAGAAGAGAATGGGTTAACTGTGCTAAAACCTGCGATACCTGACCCCAACTCTTCTTTGTTCCTTGTGTATGCTCTCTCTCATTTAATATAATAAATTGTGACCCCATTGTTCACATTGGCCTTCACTGGCCAAACCCCACACCACAGCCACCTAGAGCAACCCAGTTCTAGGGAGGCCCTGTTCTAACTGCTTCCTCCTGCTGATATCCCTTCCTGAGCTCACACACTGGTGCCATGTTTGATTTTGAGAACACATTAATGCCATTTTCAAATCATCCTGTGCGGATTATGGAGAATATAATTAAAGAATAAATATCCACTTTTAAATTCTCATTTGAAGTCTTTTTCAGTGGCATGTTTGGGCTGTTTTAAGGAAGGAAGATGACAGATTTGGGGGATTTATAGGAAATACAATGGTGAATGTGGAATTCTTTTGGTGAATTGTGCTTTTATTTCCTTCTTAAACTGTGGGGCAGAGAATGGGATGACTGACCATCACCTCCGGCTCCTCCTTTTCTGCTGTTAGATGGCCACGCCTGCTCCTGGCCTTTGTAGATGGATGTGATGTGAGCTCTTTCCAGGGCTGGCTGTGAGACTCTCCTCAGATGACCCCCTGCCTCCCTGCTTCTGGGTGGACTTGGAGACTCCAGGAACCAGCCATGACACAAGAGATGGCAGCTGGGGCTCAAAATGCCACTAGGAGAAGCACTGTCAGCTGGTCAGGAGTGGATCCTCCAGATTTTATGTGGCCAAAAAATGAAATGCTTTGTGTCCAGCCACTGAGAACTGGGTGCTTAAATACTACAGATGCACTAACATATATGCTGTTGGATTTGTATTTTTATTGTTACCCAAAAGAGTGAGGATACGCCAATGTTTCATGAAAAGCATAATACATAACATGACAATATAGAGAGCTTGCCTCTTTGAACAATTTCAATGCATGTGATACTCACCCCTCTCAGCAAATAGGTCAGTTTGGGATGTTTCTTTGTAGACAAGAATGGGTCTTCAGATTTCTTTAGAAATAAAAATATTTCAGAATTCTCAGGTAGGAAAAAATAAAAGAAGATTTTATTTAGAGTGAATAGTAGTATATAATTCTAAAGTCTAATCTTTAACTCATTTTGATGGGAAATATTAATTGAAATGTTTCGTAACTTTTTACCCTGGAATTTCAACAGTGTATTGATTTCTTATTTGCTTAAGCCTCCTTTTACTCACAATCAAAGAAATCAATCATTCTTTCGGGTTGATCTATTTTACAACATATCTCATTTCCAAAAAATCCTGATTTTATTTTAGATTTAGGAATTTAATTTGCTGATATATCTTTAAAATAAACTGGAGGAAACTAGATCTCCCTTTGTGGCCCCGATGGGTAGATGAAGGTGTTGCCTGCTTTTTCATATTTACATCTCATTATGAAATGTAATGAGATGACCAGGAGTGGAATCTGGACCACAGTCACCGACACGTGTGTGTGTGTGTGTGTGTGTGTGTAGAAGGCGGTGACGTCACTGAGAGTGAGCACGGGGACTCCTGGAAGCAGACGTGCGTTCTGGGATCAAGCCGTCTGGGTTTGATTCCTGACTCAATTCTGTGTCCGCGGTTATTACCGTCACGGTTTACAGCCACAGGCAAAATATTCCCACTGCCCTCCGGCGCCTGTGGTGATCTAGTAAAGGGACTCCGGGCGCTGGTGCAGCGAGGCCCGGGAGAGGGTGGGCGGGGAGGCCCCTGGCACCTCGGCTCGGGGAGACGGGCGCCCGCGGCCCACCGGAGACCCGGGCAGGGCGGCCTCGTCCTCCAGTTCCAGCCCCCGTGCTTCGTCCGCTTCCCTCCGAGCGTGCCTGCCAGCGCAATGGCTGCTCTGAGCGCCTCTGTGAAGCTGCCCAAAGCCTCTCGGGAAGATTTGCACACTCCGCCACCTTGTGCATTTCCTGCTCGGGGGAGACTCCCGTGTCAGCCTAACCTATGCACTCCAGTAATGCTTTTATTAATGCATTAAAGCATATCCCAAACTGATCCGTGAAAGGTTTGATAACAACTAGCAAGTACCTCTCCTAAACTATAAAATAAAGTATCCAGAGGAGGAAACGTGATGTTTTATCATGATTACTGTTTATTTTTTAGTATAACCTTTGTCATTTTTTATTAAACATTTTATTTTGAGATAATCATAGCGTCACATGAAGTTGTAAGAGATGATACAGAGAGCTCCCATGTACCCATAACCCACTTTTGCCCATCTGTAGTATCTTGCAAAACTCTAGGACAGTGTCACAACCAGCACATTGCCACAGATAAGGTCAGGATGCGGAAAACCCCCTTCCCCACAAGATCCCCGCCTCGTCCTTTTACAGCCACCCCTATTCCCTCTTGCCCCCACAGCCTCCTCCTGACAAAGAGGAATCTTTTGTCCATTTCTGTATTTTGTGACTTCAAGAATACTATATTAATGAAACTATAAAAGATGTGGTCTTTAGGCACGGGCTTTGTTCATTCAGCATAATCATCTGGAGATTTTTTCAGATCAATAGTCCAATCAGTAGCTCATCTTTTATCTGCTAAGTGTTATGCCATGGTCTGGATGTATCATAGTTTATTTAAACATTCTCCCCTTGAAGGACATCTGGGTTGTTTCCAGTTTGGGGCTATTATAAATAAAACTTCTATAAACATCAGTGAATAAGTTTCTGCATGAGCTTAATTTGTCACTTTTCTGGGAAAAATGCACAGGAGTGGATTTTACTGAGTTAAATGGTAATAGCATGTTTAGTTTATGCTAAACTACCAAATGATTGTCCAGACTGGCTGTATTATCTTATATTTTCAGCAACAGCGTATGAGTGACCCAGTTTCTCTGCATTGTTGTCAGCATTTAGATTTTTTTTTTTTTTAATTTTAACCCCATCAGTAGATATGTAGTGATATCTTGTTATGGTTTAAATTTAAATTTCTCTAATGCTAATGATGTTGAATATCTTCTCATGTGCTTGTTTGCCGTCTGTATATTTTCTTTGGTGTAATGTCTGTTCATGTCTGTTGCTCATTTTCCAATTGGATTGTTTGGCTTTTTTATTGGTGAGTTTTGGGAATTTTAAAATCTATTTTAGATACTGGTCCTTTGTCAGATATATTGTTTCAAATATTTTCTCCTAGTCTGTAGCTTGCCTTTTAAACCTCTTAACGAGGTCTTACACAGAACAAAAGTCTTTCACCTTGAAGGAGTCCAATTTATCAATTTTCCCTTTAGTGCTTCTGGTGTTGTCTAAGAACAGTTTGCTTAGCCCTAGATCCCAAGATTTTACTCCTATCTATTTTTTTTTAAAGTTTTATTGTTTTACATTTGACACTGAAGTTCATGATGTATTTAAGTTAATTTTTATATAAGATGGGAGGCATAAGTCTATGCCATTTATTTATTTATCTATTTGCCAAAGGATGCCCAATGTTCCAGCATTGTTTGTTCAAAAGGTTATTTTTCCTTCATCAAATTGCTCTTGCACTTTTGTCAAAAATCAGTTGGGAATATTTATGCGGGGCTATGTGAGGTCTTTATTCTGTTGCATTGATCTATATATCTATCTCCTATAGACACTGTTGTGATTACTTTAGCTATATAATAAGCCTTGAATTCAGACTGATTCCTTCTAATTTATTCCCTTGTTTTATTTTTCCAAATTGTTTTAGATATTTCTAGTTCTTTTGCCATTCCATTTAAATTTTAGAATGACCTTTTCAATAGCTATAGAAGATCTTGCTGGAATGATTAGATTTCTGATACACTCAATGGTTTAGAATAGGTTTAGATTTTACAGCAATATTGCAAGGAGCAAACAGAGAGTTCCCAGTTTCCCATCTTATCAACATCTTACATTAGTATGTTATATTTTTCACATTTAATGAACCAATGAGGTTCCATTATGATGATCTAAAACCCATATTTTATTTGGATTTCTTTAGTTTTTGCCTAATATCTTTTTTTGACCCAGGATCCTAGCCAGGATATCACATTTCACTTTGGTGTCAGGTATTCTTGGGTTCTTCTTGGATGTGACAATTTTATAGATTTTGCTTGTTTTTGATGATCTTCATAGTTCTGTGGAGTACTAGACAGGCATATTATAGGAAGCCCTTCAACTGGGAATTTTCTAATAATTGCATAATGATTAGACTGGGTTATTATGGGTCTGGGGAAGGAAGCCCAAAGAGGTGACGTCCCATTCTCATCACACCAGATCAAGGGGCATACCAGGAACATGACTTAGGATTCCTGTTATTACCCTTATTTATTGACTGAGACAGTGTATGGCAAATTTTCTTCCTTTCCATGCTGTACTCTGTGGAAGGAAGTCACTCTGAGCAGTTGATCAGTAAGGAGTGGTAAGTTATAGTCCACCTTAGGGTGGAGTATCCACATGAAGCATTTGGAATTCTTCTGCACAGGAAATTTGAGCCTTCTCCCCCATTTATTTTTGTATTCAATCATTTATTCATATCAGTTGAAGGCATGGGTACCTATTTCATATATTCAGTATTATTACCGAACTATTTTATTTTCTTGCTTAACTTGTTCCAGCATTGTCCACTGGGAGCTCATTTGGCTCTTGTGTCCTTTTGACATGACCCTATCATTGTTTTGTTGGGTTGTTTGTTTTGACTTTGTTATTTTTTCTGTTTTGAACACTCCTTTACACTATAAGATGTTGCAGGCTTATCTTGTATATTTGCTGCTCTAGTCCTAGAAACAAACATTTCTCTAAGAAGCCTGGTTCCTTTTATTGACTAATGGTATTAGCAATTGGTTAATGTTTTTTACATAGTGAAGTACAGCTAACCATTTCATTTCACAGTGCAGCATAATAGTTATTACTCAGTGGGCCTCAGGAGTTAGGAAGGAGACAAGAAAATATATTAGAAAAACACATATGCATTTATTGAAATTTAATACCTTGCTTCTTTGATTCTTTGATTTTAAGCCATCTAATGTTAGGGAACTACATTGGAATAATTCACACCTTACATTCTTCATAAAAATGTTAAGCTTTCCATCTCACCTTGATAAACTTGATTTCTGCATTTTATACAGAATGAGAAATCCAGGATGGCCATCTGATGTACACTTGGACTTCATTACTGATTTCCTTTTTTAAGTCATGAGCACAACAACCTTGTGTTGACAATACAACACCACCAAGTTCAAAAGGCCATATCACCATGTTTATATTAATACAGATTTGGGACACAAAATTTCAAGGTTTGCTTTTTTAATTCCAGTTTTTCTCATTATAACAATCCTTTTTCTTTTCCTATAAACTCCCAATTTCCATATGATTTAACTAAATTGAATTAAAAAGGTAAAATTTGGGTTATAAAACATCATTTTCCAGCATTCCCCTAAGTTAGTCTTACCCCAGATTTCAATAGCATTACAATATTCATAAATGATTTCATGGCCCTATTATAATTCCTCTTCAATCAACATTTATTCTCAAATAATATAGTAGTTCCTAATATAGTTTATTACATTTGAGAGGAAAACACAAAACAAAACTGAAATATTTATTATTAAACATGAACTGATTTAGTGTCGTAGTGGTAGGTACTATCTTAGGACATATTTAGGTATGATTCTGACTCAGTGAATTGTATTTTAAAGAAGAAAGAATTAATTCTTAAAGTTACAAGCAAGAAGCAAATCAAAATTTGACTCTTCTATGATTTTAAGTACTGAGACATTCTTAAAGTATAGTATCAGTTTATTTTATTTTAACATTTATTGAACAACTATTATGTTGCAAAAATTGTTAAAGATCCTGGACATATGGTGATAAACATGATATGGGACCCTCTCTATGGAGTTTATAATCTGTTAGAAGATACAGACAACACTGTTTTCTATAAATAAGTGCTAAGATAAATGTTGGAAAAGGCAATAACAAAGCATATTTTGTTAAGTTAGGCTTAATTAAGCAACTTGATTTTCACAATATTCACTAGCTATTATTAATATCAAACCAGGGACTGTTATTTATTTATCTCATAATCATCCATAGTTCCTGGTTAATTCTTTCCATATAAAAATCTTCACTAAAATTTAATGATGTGCCTACAGAAGATAAGATTCCTTTTCTTCTAATCACTCAAGAGTTTTAGCATCTTCAATAGCTTTAATTTAGGATTCACATCTTATCAAGGGGTTAATCTCTTGGTTTTTGAAATCAGCATTTCAATATCAGCTTTTTATTTCCAGTGCCAGAATTTACTAGCTATTGTGACCATCATTAATTTACTTAATACTAGTTTGGGTTTTCTAAGGAAAAACAAAAATTAAAAAAAAAAAAAAAAATAATAATAAAGGACTTAAATCTCCCTTTTGAATATAAGGGAAGAGTCTTCGTCCTATTTGGCTTTGCATTTACTTTAGAAAACTTGTAGTTTTAAGACCTCTTTTTCTTTGCTTTTTAAAATGTATGAAAATTAAAACATACATAAAAGGCTGAATAAGGTTCTTGCAAATTTCACCACACAAGTGTGTCTCCTCAAGGAAAGAATTACTTTTCATGGTAATGGAATCAAAGAAGATAGTGCCCCCCTCTCCTAGTTTCCTGGGAAGAAACTAACATCACTTCCAGGGGTCTCCTGGCTCCAAATTGCAAACCTACCTCCAAAATATCCCAAAAATGTCTATGTAATGAATTGTATCTGCCCTGACTCATGGAAAGGGTAAGCTCTCTTTTCGTCTTTACAATCTCTTTGCCGATCGCCTGTGATGCATCACATTCTGGTTTAATGCTAATTCAATATTAAAATTGGTTTTCTTTCCTGTCTACCTTTGTGGAGAGATTTTCTGGGTTGGGGGAAGATTTTCTTTTTAATTCTATTTCCCCAACAGTTTCCAAACCTGCAAAATGGGTGAAAGAGTGCCTAGCTCACAGTATTACTGTGAAGAATAATGATATTTTAGTGTTGTAAATGATTACTCTGAAATGGAAAGGTCATTACACCAAAAAATTTGCCCTGAACTTCCTAAATCATTTCAGAACTTAACTGCAGGCTCTGACGAATGGCCTATTTATTGCAGAGAGTGGACAAGGAAACTCGTTTTCCCTTTTTCCAACTCATTCATTTACTGAATGAACAACAGAATAACACTACGGAACAGTCAAAAGAAGTTGAATACTTTTCTATTTTTAGATACTTATACTTGGTCTGGAAGAGTTAAATGACATGCTCACTACAACATTCCAACAGAATCTGAGCTTGTATTTCAGGGGGCCTGGATCCTAGTATACAAGTATTTCTGCTGTGCTCACATTAATGTAATGTTTAAATTATATTTGGAATATCTGTATTAATTGACTCATTGAAATGCATGTACTGAACTTCCCGGTCAGCCCTATGTAATTAAGTTTGAGCTCTACAAACCTATTTTTACCGGTTTTAGAATTTACAATTCTTTTTTCGGTGGAATAAAGCTATAACAGTGGGTGTTTCCTTCCAGGTTTTTGTCACACTGTCAAGCAATACATCCCAATTTACTAATACCTAAATTTGCCTGGCAGAGCTCTTTGTGTTTTGCTTGAACTTCAGGCAAACCTACAGCTACCTAAAAGCACCAGGATATGGTTCAATATGTATATATTTGTTTATTGAGATACGAGAAAGTGGATGCACTGTGGATTCCTTTGCTTTTATTGTTTGAAGTCATATTCACAATTCAAGCCAAACAGTTTCTTTTTCAAGTTAATGCACTCAAGTGGATGCCAGAGAAAGGAACGCTGTGAAAGCTGTCATAAATCTTATAATAGTCTGTAAGGTTTTTGGCAGTATGTACATCCAAATAAAGGGTTTTGTTTTATGTTAAAGGCTTTGTTTATAGGTTGATGAATGGCATGTGTACCAAAACCCATTTTGGTGTCACTGTTATGCAAAATTAGCTTTTAACAAAGAAGTAGATAGCTGTATCTTCAGAATGTTTTAAGAAAGAAAGAGAATTTATGTTTCTAGGCTTCCTTTCCCCTTAGCTTTCCCAATCTTTAATGATCAAAGGGGAGCAGAGCATTATGCTGATTGATTGACTGATTGATTGAATGAGTGAATGAATGAATGGTGATTAACTTCTTTACCCAAAGGTTATGATTCAAATATGATCTTCCTACCAAATTTCAGATACTCAGACTGGAATATTTAGAGCACCGAGAATCCAAGATATTAGGACTTTCTTTTCCAATAGAAAAGGAGTGCAGGGTTAACCTCTCAAAAACTTCTGAAGGAGACTTTAACTCTTGTGACACATTAGCATGTCATTTCCATCACTCATTATAAGCTCAGCTCTTGTTTTTCATTTTCAGACTAGTTCAGGCTTGGTACTGACTGTATTCTGCAGAAGTTCAGGAATCTCCTTGGCCAGCAGATTCAATCACCTCCTTAGGAACTCGCCCCTGTTTGCAGTTTCACTCACTTCTTATCCTAGAGCTACACTTGAGAGTGATGATAACTGCTGCAATTTAATATCTCTGTGAGTCCCCCCACTCATACCTCTTTTGGATTATAGAAAAACCAACTTGGGCACTTTAATTTTTGCTAGATTCTCTTTGATGTGGTGATTTATGCTGGTCCTCAAGAGATCCATGCTACGCTCATGGCAGATTTTAGTTTTATGCTAATGAATTTATTTATTTTACTTATTTTAATTTTTTAAAATTACTTTATCAAGTAAAAAGCATTTCCAAACAAAATAAAGCAAAGCAATGGGAATAACAAATATCCCGAAATAACTTCATTCCTTCCAATATACTGCTACCATACCAAAAGAAAATTAATGAACATAGTCACACCTGAGCATTCCCATATCAATCATCATCCTTCCTTCCTTAACACAGACATAGGTGCAAGCCAGGAGAGGCACTGGCTCAACTGTGGGTGGTGACATGGGGTCTGGCCACTTGCTCAAGATGGTTGTTTCTACCCTCGGTCCCTGCTTGGGCCTGATCCCAGATGTACCATTTCCATGTTTTGTTAGAAAATTCTTGGTCCTCTTTGATTTTATGACTTGGTGGGTGACACAGAACCCAATTCATCATGGGGAGTTCCATGACAGGCATCATGGACAGATGCATGATCACGTGATGTTCCATTATCAGACGTTCTGTCTCTACCAGAGCCAAATAACTTAAGCACTTTTTTGTTTTTACATTGGATGGTATGGTTTGTCTCTAGAACTCAAGGACTCACATTGTGATTCTCCTACCGAAGTTTTCCGATAAGCTCCATATGCTATGTTTTCCCACAATTGACACTTTCAAACCCATGGAGTCTATGGAATGTCTGATCTCCAGCATAAATCACCACATCAAAGAGAATCTAGCAAAAATTAAAGTGCCCAAGTTGGTTTTTCTATAATCCAAAAGAGGTATGAGTGGGGGGACTCACAGAGATATTAAATTGCATCAGTTATCATCACTCTCAAGTGTAGCTCTAGGATAAGAAGTGAGTGAAACTGCAAACAGGGGCTAGTTCCTAAGGAGGTGATTGAGTCTGTTGGCCAAGGAGATTCCTGAACTTCCGCAGAATACAGTCAGTACCAAGCCTGAACTAGTCTGAAAATGAAAAACAAGAGCTGAGCTTATAATGAGTGATGGAAATGACATGCTAATGTGTCACAAGAGTTAAAGTCTCCTTCAGAAGTTTTTGAAAGAGGTTAACCCTGCACTCCTTTTCTATTGGAAAAGAAAGTCCTAATATCTTGGATTCTCGGTGCTCTAAATATTCCAGTTTGAGTATCTGAAATTTGGTAGCAAGATCATATTTGAATCTTAACCTTTGGGTAAAGAAGTTAATTACCATTCATTCATTCACTCACTCAATCAATCAATCAATCAATCAGCATAATGCTCTGCTCCCCTTTGATCATTAAAGATAGGGAAAGCTAAAGGGAGAAAGGAAGCCTACAAACATAAATTCTCTTTCTTACTTAAAACATTCTGATGATATAGCTATCTGCTTCTTTGAAAATTTTCTTTTTCTTAGTTGTTACGGTATTAGAATAGCTAGAAGGAAAGCATTGAAATGGTGGAACAGTAACCCTTTGAAATTTGTTCGATAGCTACTTGTTAAATTGTCATTTGGAAGTTATCACCTTTTTGTGTATATGTTAGACTTTACAATAAGGAAATAGCTAAAACTATGCTGCTGTAACTCATACCATTTTTGGAAATTTCCTGTATAACTACTTGTAAAATCAAAATTTGAAAGATATTACCTTTTGGTATATATGTCATATTTCACAATGGAAATAACTGAAACTGTAGAACTTGATCCCATAACGTTTTTTGAAATTTGCTCTCTAACTCTGGGAATACTGTGCTAATGATCTTCAAAAGGTTAAAGCATATAATAAAATTAGTCCTGATGGACATAGAAAGAAGTAATGGTGATATGGCGATGAAGACTGGGTGAAAAAGGATGAGTGTGGGGCTATCTAGCAACCCAAAGAATTCTAGGGCCTCTCTGCACATCTTATGAGGAAAGCAAGGCAACCAAGAGAGGGGTGTTCTTCTGTATAGACAACAGATTCTCTCCTTTTGTGGGTCCAAGAATCACCATGTTGGTCAGTAATAGGTAGGGTGTGGACCAAGATGTATTTTCCCTGACCTTGCTAGGTAGAAATCACTAACCAGCTTCCACTGTCAGTACCCATTGTACTTCTCTGTGAGGAACACTGTCTCACACATCCAATCTCAGAGGCCCAATCTGGAAGATCACTATATATGAGGCTGGTAGAAAACGCCCCACTGGGACGTGAGAGCTGACAACCAAACCGTTAGTCCCCGGTCCAAGTTGTTTCTGGTGCTGTATCAAATTGTTGTCCATGATGCTCTTTAAAACAAAATATTTTTAAAATAATTATAGTCACTATAATAACTGTCTTTGGAAGAATAATTTCCTCATCTGTGAATTTTACGTTAATTGGGACTCAAGCAAGTCTCTTTCCTTTAATTTTCTAAAGCATGTGTATACCATTTTGCAGCGGCCTGCAAAGTAACTCAAGCTGGCCAATTAAAGTCATGATATAATAATAAAAATTAATAAATTTGTGAATGTGTTTACTATATCTGCAGATAAATTTTCATAACTTGTTTTCTGGATACTGACATTTTCCTGCCAAATACTGATTATGAATATATTTTTTATTAGAATAAGTCTGTTTAATTGGGCAAGACCAAACTATTATTTATCTCCAAGAATTATTATGGACAGTAAAAGAAATAATGAGTGAAAAGAAGCCAACTAAAGAGCACAGTAAGTGTTTTAGAAAAAAAAGTTACTAATGTTTCGTGTTATAATTTATAATGGCATTATGCATCTGTTCAGTAAAATTATAAATATAATTAAAAATAATAAATTCAATTATAGAGACTGGAAAGGAAAGGAAGTAGAGGTAAAACTTTTGTCTTAAATTCACAGCATATTATATGCCTTAATGACCATGGGTTATAAAATAAGTGTGTCATATACCTTTGTCCGGCGCTGCCCCGCCCGGTCCCCGGTTCCCGGCCGGCGAGGGGAAACAGGGAAGGAGAGAGAGAGATGCAGACTGCGCGAACTAACCTGGTCATGAATCACGACTCGAACCACACGGCAGTTGTGAAAGCAAGCCCTTTACTACAGCTAGATGAACATTCTGTGTTACTGGTTCCCACACGGGGCACGGCGCCTCGTGGGAGAGCAGCCTCGATGTGGCCGTCAGGCACGGCTCCTTGTGGGCTGTCTCACCCTACCCCGTCCGGGTAAGACCTTTTATACACAATTAACAACCAATAAGCTTCTAGGCTAGTATCGCGTATACAGGATTTCGATTGGTAGGAGCGGGTGGCGGATACATGCGTCACTATGCGGAAACAGGATGCAGGCGCCATCTTGGCTCACTCGATGGGCGGGGGTAACTCTAGAGCAGGCTGCAGCGCATACGCTAGGCCCGATTCGGGAGGCGGCTTTCCACATCTCCCCCTTTCTTATTTATTTTTGACCCAGTGTCTCCAGTGATGAGCGTGCTCCCGTGAACCCAAATGGTTCACAACCTCTTTGGTGCTTTGGGGAGTCTGGACTAGGCCTCAGCCATCCAGCGGTGGAGCCTCTAGCACCAACCAGAATGCTCACGTCATATGGAGACCGGAGAGTCCGTAAGCTGGAAGCAACGTGACTCTCCCTGCAGTGCTTTGCCTGGCAACTGGGGAACAACGACGGGGGCAGGAACAGCAGTAACCAGAGTCGGGGGTGTCACTAGGTGTCTCTGTGCAATGGCTAGGGTCCAGTCTGGCCACAACTAGGACTCTGCCCTAGAGACCCACCTGAGACAAAATTATGACTACTGGTGTCGCCTTTTACACCCGAGAAACAGCCATGCGATTCGCTACAAATTTTGCTCCAAAGCGCCCCACCTGAGGCGACCAGGAAGGGGTATGGTTAATAAATCGGTCACTATCGGGGGTAACAGAGGTGGGAGTCATAGCCATCATAGTGGTAACACGCAATTGCTGCTGCGCTTGAAACAGGCGTTCTAGCAAACATTTAACAACGACTAATCCCACCAATAATCCCACTGCAATGAGGATCCAATTAGTTAAATTGGGCCAAGAGAACCAGGAAGAGTTTCTGTAGAACCTCGCCTAACCCGGAGAGATCGACTTTAACGGGTTTTAACTTGATCCCCCCAATTGTGTCTAAACTAGATTCCACCTGTTGGGAGAGATTAACAAATTCAGGAAAATATGACCTTTTCAGCCAATCAGAGACTCTGGAAATGCTTCCGGTCACGTTGGCCCTGACAGGAGTGACACAGAGTTTAACTGTAAGCCACCGGGTGTCACATGTTTGCTGAAGCACTCTCCAGAGTCCATCTATTTCCAGTCCAAGTTCATCTATCTCCGCTTGGAGTTTCTGAATGGCCTGGAAATTTAAGTTCAGCATCTGATTGTGGCGGCGTAGCACGTCTCGGGTAAGGTTGACCAAGCCATTTACCGTTTCCATCGTTATGGCGAGCCGCCGATCTGTCCATGCTTGTAGCACAGCCTGCCCGATCGTTGGGACAAACAAAGAGGAAGCTACACTGGCAGCATTCGATAGCCATTCTTTTATGCCTCTTGGACGCCTAGACTTAGAGAAGGGGATATTGTTAAGTGAAACAACTTGAGAAACAGGGCCAACCCAGTCGGTTGCCTTGACGGGGAGCCAGACATAACTTGGGCGATACACTAGGATAGCGGGGCGGCGAGGCATCCGGGTCTTTGGAACGGTTGCAGACTGTAGGAGCAAACCCCGGAAGGAAAAGGCACCTTTGAGTCTCCTTTTTACTCAAGATCCCTTCACAAGACTGGCGGCTCTTCCCTGTAACGTTAAGAAATTCAAGCAAGACTCCCTTACTTAACTCGCCATTACCAGTTTCACAAGTAGCATTCGCCGCAACTGTGGTGTTGACAACCTTGACAGAGAGGTTAGCAAAAGAGAGGATCAGTGTGTCATTGGTGAGGGGGAAGGACTCGTTGAAGCTTGTGGAGGAAATATAGTTAAAAAGGCAGATTAGAAGGATTGCTATAGGAGAGCAAAGAACAGAGTTACCGATCCTCTTTTTGGGCAACCGTGGGGTGGTCAGTCCTACTATTATCGTCTTGTCGGTCGTCGCCATCATCAGCAGGGTCGGAGGCTTGGTCTAATGGTTCAGGTTGTATATTCGTTGGCGTTTCTGACAGCTGTTCCTTGGCTTCTTCAGGTGATGTCACGGTTCTCACCAGTCTTTCCGGAACCCACACTGGTTGACGTCCTGGTTCCTGGGGAAAAACACAAACAGAGCCTCTGGCCCAGCTGAGCACCGGGTCAGGGCCTTTCCACTGCCCCGACAGGACATCCTTCCAACGGACTAGACCTCTATGCGGAGGACTCGGGGTGGTGTGTTGCAGGGCAGGTGTCATTCCTTGTGAATTTTCGTTTAAAAAATTATATGTGAGCAAGGCTACAGACAGTCGAGCTTTTGGGGACAGGCCGTGGCCTATACCCTCTTTCTGTTTTTTAAGCAAGTCTTTGAGAGATCTGTGCGCTCTTTCAATGATTCCTTGCCCCTGAGGATTATAGGGGATGCCATGTTTTAATTGGACATCCATGTTGTCACAAAATTTTTGGAAGGATTTACTAGTGTAGGCAGGCCCGTTATCCGTCTTTAACGTCTTTGGCTTACCCCAAGCTGCCCATGCAGCAAGGCAGTGTGCAATGACGTGGGAGACTCTTTCTCCTGGTTCAGCAGAGGCAAATAAAACTTGGGAGCATGTGTCCACCGACACATGTAAGTACTTGATCTTACCATACTCTGAATGATGAGTGACATCCATCTGCCAAGTATCCCCTGGGGTGAGACCCCTAGGGTTGACCCCAACCGAGGGGACTGCTCTCTGCTCTGCACAATTGTTGCAGGCTCGGACAATATCTCGAGCAGCTGCACGTGGTATGCTGAACCGCTTAGCTAGGGTACCTGCATTGATGTGAAACTTGGCATGGAATTCTCGGGCTTGTTGATACGGTACCAGCGTCGGAAAGATGTGCAGCTGTCGAGTGGCTACATCTGCGCTATGGTTCCCCTGGGCCATAGGGCCAGGCAAACCTGTGTGGGCTCTAATATGGGTTATGTAAAAAGGGTGTTGCCTGGTCCATATAACCTCCTGTAGTTTGGCAAAGAACGTCCTTACTGTAGAGGAATGTTTAACAATGCCCACCGTTTCTAAAATTTGTACAGAGTTCACAACATAAGCAGAATCCGAGACGACATTTAAGGGCTCGGAAAGGCTTTCCAGGACTGCAATGATAACCTGCAGTTCTACCCATTGAGGCTTTTGTGGTTGGAAGAGCACTGTTTTAGGAGTGTCCCCCTCCACACAATACGCCCCTGTTCCAGAGCTGGAGCCGTCCGTGTATACGGTGGGGGCGCCTGCTAGTGGCCTAGGAGAGGTTACTTTGGGAAAAATCACTGGGTGCCGGGTGACAAACTGCAAGAGAGGAGCCTTAGGGAACTGATTGTTAATGGGACCAAGAAATGTACACCGGAGAATGGCCCATTGATCTATGCATCCGGTGAGTATCTCAAGCTGCTGGGAAGAATAAGGCACCCTGAGATTTTTGGGCTGCTGACCGAAATGCTGCACAGCCCTTTTAATGCATTCTAGGGCCAAGTCTGCAACCGCTGTAGGATAGTGCTCTAGGACTTTTTTGGGGGAAACTCCAGGGTGGACCCAGAGCAGCGGCCCCCGCTGCCACAGTACCGCAGTGGGCTGTAATTCTGTCGGCAGCACGCAGGCTTCAAAAGGCTCATCAGGGTCTATTCTCTTCAATGCAGCGCCACTGAGCGCCTGTTCCACCTGGCATAGTGCTCGCCTTGCCTCTGGAGTGAAGCTTCGAGGTGAGTTTATATTAGAATCCCCCTTCAACAGGTCGAACAAAGGTGTTAGTTTGACATTGGGTATTTTTAGGTATGGACGGATCCAATTGATATCCCCCATGAGTTTTTGTAGATCATTGAGAGTGTGTATATTGTCTAGCCTGAGAGACACCTTTTGGGGGGAAACATGAGTGGGTGCGACTTTCGCCCCCAGGAAAGTGGTAATGTCAGTCATTTGGATTTTTTCAGGGGCAATCTCTAGGTTAGCTTCTCTAAGACTAAGGACTAAATGTGACAAAACTGTTTTAAGAAGATCTGTGTCTCTATGGGCTAAGAGAATGTCATCCATATAATGGATGATTTTCACTTGAGGGAACTGCTGCCGAGTGCTAGCTAGCTTCGCAGCGACATACAGCTGGCACATGGTAGGACTATTAGCCATGCCTTGGGGCAGGACTGTCCATTCAAAGCGTTGACAGGGCTCCTCTTGATTACTAGAGGGCACAGTAAAGGCAAACTTAGGGGTGTCTTCAGGGTGGAGCGGAATAGAAAAGAAGCAATCTTTCAGATCTATGATGAAAATCGACCAGTGCTCCGGTAATGCCGAGAGGAGGGGCAGTCCCATCTGAACGGGCCCTAAAGGCTCCATGCAATCGTTAATAGCTCTTAGATCATGTAGCAGTCTCCATTTACCAGATTTCTTTTTTATTACGAATATAGGGGTGTTCCACGGTGACGTGGAAGGGGCGATATGGCCCTTTTCTAGTTGTTCTGATACTAGGGCGTGCAACGCTGCAAGTTTTTCCTGTGGCAAGGGCCACTGAGGCACCCACACCGGAGCCTCGGTTTTCCATTTTAGTTTTATAGGTGTGGGTGGGAATCTCTCCTCAGTGGCCCCTATGAAAAACCCAAGCCTCGTCTGTCAGACTTGGGGGCAGCTTGTATAGGCTCCGCACGTCCGTGCAGTGAAGCTCCTAAACCCTTGCCGGGGGTATACCCCATTTCTTTTAGCAGTCGCTTAGAGGTTGGGGAGTAGCCGCTAATTAAAGTAACGTCCATTTGGGTCAGAATGTCTCTTCCCCACAAAGACACAGGCAGGGCTAATACATAAGGCTGGAAACTGCCTTGGTGTCCTTCTTCATCGGCCCAATGAAGGGCAGCTGCACTGAGCATGGGCGCTGAAATTTGGCCTATTCCTCTAATGGGCTCTTCCGCCCTGCTCGTTGGCCAGGTGGGGGGCCATTCTTGTTGTCTTATGATAGACCGATCGGCCCCTGTATCGAGCAGGCCCAAGAAAGATCTGCCTTGCACCTTAATGGTTAGCATAGGTCGAGACTCCAGGGACATATGGAGTCCCTCAAAAATCGCTCCACTGGATCCGAACCCTTTTTCCCCTCTCTGTCTGATTCTGCTTGGAAAGACTGCATGTAAGCTGGGTAAGAGCAGGAGCTGCGCCAGCTTATCACCTTCTGCAATGACTAAGGTGCCCCGCTGAGATTGAACCATAACTTGGGCACGGCCTGTGAAATCTGAATCTACAAGTCCTGGTATAACTGTTAATCCTTTCAGGGCCGTGGATGCTCTTCCCAATATGAGCCCTACAGTACCAGCCGGTAAGGGCCCCTTGAAGGAGGTCCCTACTAACTGGACACCCATGGAGGGGGTTAGTACGAGTCTGGAGGTGGCACAGAGGTCCAGTCCTGCTGAGCCGGGGGACGCACGAATTTGATCGGATCCTGTGTTGTCGAATGGCATGCAAGGGGGTCCGTCGAAAGGGCGGACCCCCTCTTCCCGTTTTTTGGAATCTGCTCGGGGCGGCCAGAGAGGCGTCTACCCTGCGCATCGAAAACCGATTTACAGTCTTCTGCGCGGTGGGGGCCTTTGTGGCAACGGCCACACGGCCTGGTTGCTGCACCTGGTTCGCCAAACCGTTGAGTGGCAGGGGGTTGACGTCTATTGGGACAATCTCTCTTAAAGTGCCCTGATTGGCCACAGCCATAGCACCCGTTAGACTTTGCCCCTAAGGTTCTCGGGCTTTTTGTAGCCACCTGTAGGGAGCTGGCTAGCATGGCAGCTAGACCTGCATTAGTTAAAGGGCTGCCAGCATCTCTACAGAGCCTGACCCACTCTGTCAAATTTTTTGCTCTGTTTTGTGCCAGGATAACTTTGCACTCCTTGTTGCACTGCTCAAAAATCATTTGCTTAACCACAGTCTCTGCTACTCCTGGATCTGAGAAGATTCTCTCAGCTGCGGTTTGCATCCTGGCTACAAAATCCGCAAATGGTTCTGTGGGGCCTTGGTGTATATTGCTGAGTGAGGCCTGAGCCTCTCCCTCACCTGTTAGCTTTTTCCAGGCACCCACAAAACAGCGGAAGATCTGGGCATAGACCTCTTGTGGGAAACCCGTTTGGTTCTGGGCATGGGCGCCTCTCCCCAACAGCATGTCAGCATTCCACCCGCCACGTCTCCCCGCCGCATTCCTTGCGGCCTGCTCTTCAGCTAACTCCTCAAACCATGCTTTCCAATCTATGAATCGGCCTGACGGCAAGCAAGCACGGGCTAGCTGAAAAATATCTGCGGGTGTATGATTTAGAGCAGAGAGGTTCTCGATCATGTTCAAGGTATAAGGGGCATTGGGGCCATACTGATGGACGGCCTGCCTCAATTCCCTCAATAGTTTGTAATCATATGATTCGTGCCGATTGCCACCGTGGGGATTGATAATAACCGGGTACATTTCTGAGACTGGCTGCGGCTCAAGTGGCTGGTAGCCACCCAGCATGCCAAAAGGTCTAAATGTTGTGAAAGGGTTCCATCTCCAGAAATGTCTCCCACCACTACCTAATGGCAAAGGGTCCTGAGGGCCTGTATACTCGGGCGGGGGGTACGGCAAAGGTTGCCCCTCCCCTGACCGACCCATCGGGGTTTCCGGGTCTGGCAGCAAAGGATAATTACATTTACTGGGCATGGCCACTAGAGGGAGCTCTCGGCAAGGTCCTTTGGTGGGACCGCCCAAGGCGTCAGTTGGGAGCTGGGGTGTCCCTGGGGGTGCAGCGGTAGACATTGGCGGGGCGGAAGGCCGCACGGGTGTGGCGGGAGGCTCCTCCCACTCAATTAGCGGGGATGCTTCCGCCTTCTCGTCAGTATCGCTATCTGACTCTGAGTCAGAGTCACTGGACTCCGGCGGTTTGCCCTTACAGGAGCCGTCCGCTGACGAAACTGACTGGGTTTCTTGGAGCGCGCACCGTGCTTCTTGCAAGACAGAGGACGGGCTTAGGCCGGTAGCCGATTCTAGTTCAAGGACCGCACGGACGGTCTCCCATATGGGTACTAGAATCGGGTCCATACACACGCCCGTCTGGCGCGCTCGGTCTATGTCGCGACCGAGCTTCATCCAAGAGGGTAGGCTAAGGCTGCCGGTGCAGGCAAACCAAGGGGCAAAAGTATCAACATCATCAAGAAAACGCTGAAGGGAGCTTTTCCTGACCGAGATACCCCGTTGTTTCAAAAGGTTCTTTAAGGGAGCTAAGAGAGGTGAACTTCCGGACTGCCCCATGATTGCAGTCGGCACTATACTTCAGTCACTCGGAGAGCTCTTCCGAGTCCCCCGGGGTCACCTGAAAACCCACGGGCCCTAACTATCATGTAATAAGACGCACTCACCTTCTCGCGTTGATCAGGCGCGGGAAGTCCGCCGTAAGCTCGACGCGCAGCGCTGCTCTCCTCACAGAGGGACCGTCGAGAGCGAGGCAGGAGGAGGAGCTTCCCCGTACGGGCCACCACTTGTCCGGCGCTGCCCCGCCCGGTCCCCGGTTCCCGGCCGGCGAGGGGAAACAGGGAAGGAGAGAGAGAGATGCAGACTGCGCGAACTAACCTGGTCATGAATCACGACTCGAACCACACGGCAGTTGTGAAAGCAAGCCCTTTACTACAGCTAGATGAACATTCTGTGTTACTGGTTCCCACACGGGGCACGGCGCCTCGTGGGAGAGCAGCCTCGATGTGGCCGTCAGGCACGGCTCCTTGTGGGCTGTCTCACCCTACCCCGTCCGGGTAAGACCTTTTATACACAATTAACAACCAATAAGCTTCTAGGCTAGTATCGCGTATACAGGATTTCGATTGGTAGGAGCGGGTGGCGGATACATGCGTCACTATGCGGAAACAGGATGCAGGCGCCATCTTGGCTCACTCGATGGGCGGGGGTAACTCTAGAGCAGGCTGCAGCGCATACGCTAGGCCCGATTCGGGAGGCGGCTTTCCACATACCTTGTTTCCAAAGCAAAAAGAATATGGAAGTATTAAAATGCATAATATCCACAGAAATTTGTTGTATAAGAGGTTCCATGGTCCACATTTTTATGCTGTACTATATCAAAGGTTTAGCCAAATAATGAATTTATTAACGAGAGTTGGTATAAAATAATAATAAAAAAAAGAGCAAAGAATGTTTCACTTTACATCATCAACTACATACATTAATTCTGTTTCTATTGCTATGATAGCCTAAGTTACACCAAGGTATAAGTACAAGGTATCTTTCTTTTATTTTGAAAATTCTGAAAGCTTGTCATTAAAGATTAAATTTCAAAATTTTAAATTTTATCAATTTCTCATGAAAATTCTGGGTACAACTTAGCAATGTGATGCAAATAGATTTTTTTACTCAACCATATGGCTATAAACAATTATTCCTTCACAACTAATGCAGATTCATATCCATGTTACTGTGTTAGGTTAGTCATCAATACATGGAAATTAATCATTTTGTTCCTGAAACTAAATGAAAATTAAGTATACCAAGAAAAGACTGCACATAATGGGATTTTATTGCAAAATGATTAAGTATTATTCATTAATTAAAATAGCACATCTTCATAAATTCATCCTATTTATGTTCCATGTTATAATCAAGATAGCATTTTGGCTTTTCATGATGTTTTGATTTTTCTTTTTTCTTTTTCTTTTTAGTTTGTTTTGTAATTAAACTGAATGAATAATTGCATTGATAAATGTACCAAAATAATAATATAGTTCAAGTATCAAATTAATCTGCAAAAAATGTGACCATAAAAAAAAACTAAAATGGTTTAGAGCAATAGTATAAAATATACCCAGATCAAAGTAAAAGGATACCTAAAATCTCTCCAGTTAATTGGTAGTTGCTAAATTGATACGGTGGAAATGAAATTGCATGCTTCTGGAATTTGAAAAGAACAGGTGCACCAGCAGTGTGATCTCTCACATCCAAGTCTACCCTCCTATACTCGACATAGATACGCTGGGGCTTGTATTTGCAGACCAGGTTTCTGCTTTTCTAGAAGCCTCCCTGAATGGCCCTGCAAATAATGTGTGTTGAGGGAGTTTGCAAAACTCCTTGTTTGCCTCCATTTTATATTCTGTTTGCTTCCTTTCTTGTCAGTGCCACCACAGCCTCACTTGCTAACCCTGTCAATGGTAGTTCACTCAAGAAACAACTATAGAAAAAGTTCCCAGTTTTAAGCCCTTCAAACATTCACAGACCTAGTCTCATCACTTCTCTTCAGACACCAACACAATCTATCCTGAGCTTATTACCCACAGGCCTGGATCATAGCTCCTGAGAATTCCTTCCTTAAGCTCAGAAACACACACACACACACACATCTCCCAGCCTAGGCAGGGTGAGAAGGCCAACCACTTGGAAGTCACGGCCTGGCTTGGGGTGTGGGAGCCCACGAGGAGTGAGACGGTCAGGTGTGTAGGTGAGCTGCCCATGTGGTGCATCAGAACCTGAGCCTTAGAGAATCCGGTGCACACATGTACGAGTGCAGGGTGAAAAGGGCATCCACAAAAGAGCACGCTTCATCGTGGGGTGCCGGAGCTTGGGCAGTGAAGGAGGGCATTTTTGTGGGGCAGGGGCAGGGGGAGAGGCAAATGGTGTCAGAGATTGTGTGGGCAAATGGAGTCTTCTAAGCAGGAGAGGAGTACCAGCCTATACCCAGAGCACAAGCTGTCACTTGGGGAATTTCAAGCCTGTGGTTCACTGATGCTGGCCAGAGCGGCAGCAAGCCTGTGACACAGCCCTATCCTGTCTGGATGAATGCAAACCCCCATACTAAAGTGGTGGGATAAAGGCATGCACAGCTGCTAATTTTTAAAAATCCCTTCAATGTCTGTTGTTCCTCATAAGATGTCTGGCTTTCAACAAAAGATCACAAGGCACATGAAAAGAAAAAGTCTATGAAGAGACATAGCAGTTATCAGACCCAGATTCAGAAATGACACAAGTGTTGGAAATATCAAATAGGAACTTTTAAAGAACCATGATTAATCTGTTAAAGGCTCTAATGGAAAAGGTACAGCATGCAATTTATAATTTCAGCCAATTTCAACCAACATATAGAAAAAAATGTTATAAATAACAGAAATGAAAAAAAGCAAAGACTACAACAACAAAGATGAAGAAACCCTTCAGTTACTTATCAGTAGAACAGACACTGCAAAGAAAAGTTAGAACAGACACTGCAAAGAAAAGTATTGTGAACTTGAAGATTAGT
Organism: Choloepus didactylus; assembly: GCF_015220235.1. NCBI lineage: Eukaryota > Metazoa > Chordata > Mammalia > Pilosa > Megalonychidae > Choloepus > Choloepus didactylus. The sequence continues at coordinate 8,554,601 of NC_051322.1, forward strand.
CAGAAGAAAGTATCCAAACTGAATCATCAAGAGAAAAAGGATAAAAAGAACAATGGAATACAGCATCCAAGATCTGTTGGACACATGATGTTGACAAATAACTATAAAATCTGAATCCCAGGAGATGAGAGAGAAAATGGGACAGAAGTTTATGAAAAAATAATGACACAGAAATTTCCAAATCAATGACAATTAACATACCAGAGATGTGAGAAGTTCATATAACACCAAAAATTTTCAAAAAGACACCCTATTCCCCCTGTTCTGGTTTACTAAAGCTGCTGGGATGCAAAACACCAGAAATGGATTGGCTTTTATAAAGGGGTTTATTTGGTTACACAGTTACAGTCTTAAGACCATAAAATGTCCAAGGTAACACATCAGCAATCAGGTACCTTCACTGGAGGATGGCCAATGGTGTCCAGAAAACCTCTGTTAGCTGGGAAGGCATGTGGCTGGCAACTGCTCCAGAGTTCTGGTTTCAAAATGGCTTTCTCCCAGGACGTTCCTCTCTAGGCTGCAGTTCCTCAAAAATGTCTCTCTCAGTTGCTCTTGGGGCATTTGTCCTCTCTTAGCTTCTCTGGAGCAAAAGTCTGCTTTCAAAGGCCATCTCCAAAATGTTGCTCTGTAAGCTGCAGCTCCTCTCTCAGCTCCTGTGCATTCTTCAAAGTGCCCCTCTTGACTGTAGCTTCTGGGATCCACCCCCTGGAAGCCCAGAATTTTTCAAACCATCAGTTTCTTGTTTCTTTGAACCCAAGAGTTCAGTTCTAAGTTTGTCTCTCTCCACTCACATTTTACTGTAAGCTGCAAGGAGAAGCCATGCTATATCCACAACTGTTAGTTTTGAAATCTCATCAGCCAAGTATCCCAGCTCATCACTCTCAAATTCTTCCTTCCATCTGACACCAGGACTCAATTTTGCTGAATTCTCTGCCACTTTAAAACAAAGATCACCTTTCTTCCAGTTTGCAAAAACACATTCATTATTTCTGCTCAAGGCCTCATCAAAAGTATCTTTAGAGTCCATATTTCCACAGTCTCTTCAAAGCAGTTTAGGCCTTTTCAAGCTCCTCACAATTCTTCCAGAATTTTCCCTTATCCATTTAAAAAGTCATTCCGACATGTTTGGTATTTGCAAACTCAGCAGCACCGCACTCCTGTTACCAAAATCTGTTCCAGTTTACTAATGCTGCCAGAATGCAAAACACCAGAAATGGATTGGCTTTTATAAAGGGGATTTATTTGGTTACACAGTTACAGTCTTATGGCCATGAAGTGTCCGAGGTAAGACATCAGCAGTCAGGTACCTACACTGGAGAAAGGCCATTGGCATCCAGAAAACCTCTGTTAGCTCAGAAGACATGTGGCTGGCGTCCACTTGCTCCCAGGTGGCATTTCAAAATGGCATTCTCCAGAATGACAGTGTCAGCTTCCAACGGCCAACTTCAAAATGTGTCTCTCAGCTGTAGCTGCTTTCCCAGATCCTATGCGTTCTTCAAAGTGTCCCTCTTGACTGTAGCAAGTTTGCTCCTTCTGTCTGAGTTTATATAGTGCTCTAGTAAACTAATCAAGGCCCATGCTGAATGGGCAGGGCCACACCTCTATGGAAATTATCTAATCAGAGTTATCACCTACAGTTGGGTGGGTCACATCTCCATGGAAACCGTCAAAGAATTCCAATCTAATCAACACTAATGTGTCTGCCCACACAAGATTGCATCAAAGATAATGGCATTTTGGGGGACATAACACATCCAAACCAGCACACAGACACCCACAAAAAACAAAACAAACATCTAAACATATCCTATTCAAATTGCCATCTATAAGAAACCCACCTTAAGTATAGAGGTAGATTAAAGGTAAATGGATGGAGAAAATTGTAACACCTAAACACTAACCAACAGAAAGCTGGAGTAACTTACTATTACCTTAATATTTGACAAATTATACTTCTGAACAAACAACAGTATTAGTGAAAAAGGGGAACATTTCTTTATCAGAAATCAAGACATAATGATCCTAAGTGTATCCATCTAACAACAAAGATTTGAAACAAATGTGGCAGAAACAGGTACACCTGAAAGGAGAAAAAGACAAATCCATAATTACAGTCATAATTTTCAATATGTTACTTTCAAAAACTGATAAATTAAGGAAATCTAAAATTTTTAATTATGTAATGACTTAAAAAACATAAGCAGCCAACTTGACCTAATTGACATTTCTAGAACAAGCCAACAAATAACAGCAGAACACATTCTTTACATCCAGATAGAATATATTTCAGTGCATGAAAAACATACCCACATTTAAAATAATAAGAATCAAGTAAATTATGTTCTCAGAGCATAATTAAATTTAACTAGAAATCAATAACAGTAAGATAATTGGAAAATCTCCAAATGTATGGGAACTAAAATAGCACACTTTTATATTACCCATAAGTTAAAGAGGAAGTTTAAAGCAAAATGTGCAAAATATTTTGAACTGAAGGAAATTGAAAATAACACTTACAGGTTAAATTCCGGGTCATTTGTCCAAAAGAATAAAAGCAGTGCACATTCCAGGGCTGAATTTCTACCAGGGTTTCTGTTTTTTTTGGTTCTTGATTAGCACATAAAGTATGCAACTTATATTGATGACAAATTAAATGTTATAAAATAGAATGCTTGCATAGTAATATTAATTCATTTTTGTAAAATCAATTGCTGAGATAAGGGCTAAAATTTTTTTAAATGACATAGGAGCAAACTAAATCATGACTATTTTGGGAGGAACATAATCATATAACTATTAAAATAGCAAAATGTGGAATGGAAAACGATTCAAATTGAATTTTACATTGGGAAAACTTTTTTTTCAGTATTTGACTATTTGAATCTTTTTTCCTGACAGAAAATAGAAATAGATCATAGCAGAAATTGTTTTGTTAAAATAAAATAGGCCAAGAAAGTAAAAAGAAAAACCTAAGGTTATATGAACTACAACACAAGCCTAAGGTTACATGAATTATTGGCCTGGTTACTATTATTATTATTAGTAGTAGTAGTAGTAGCAGTAGTAGTAGTGGTGGTGGTGGTAGTAGTACCAGGGATTGTTTTTCATGAAAAAAATATGGTTTAATTTGGTTGGTAAATTAGCTCTTAGCTTCCAGAAATCATGGAACAGACAACTAACTCAGGACCACAAATCAGCGAAACTTGATCATGTGGTTGGAATGAAATATCTAATAGATTATTCCTCCATGTCACATAGTTAAATTGATTCACAACAATCAATCATGTCAAAACTGATTCACATAGTGTGTGTGGTATAATAATTATATTTGTATTTACAATGAAAAGAATATGAACTAAATATTTGACAACACATTGATAGTCTAAAATTTTACTTTTTTGACTATTAACTTAATTGGATCATGTTTTTATGCTTAAGAATCATTCACAAGCTTCCAATCATTTCATTAGTAATCATAATTAATTTGCTGTCATTATTTTAACAATAAGAAATGCACACTGTCAAATTATTAGAGGAAATGGTTTACAAAGGATATTTTGCATGCCTTCAATCTTCTTATTTTATAAATAATGGAGTGGGCAATAGGTAACTACTCTCTGTGGTATGTGTTCCCTAATAATAGTTTGTGTTAATTCCAGTATTAATTTTATATTTACAAAGTGTACACTTCTTGGAGCAGGGTTTAGGTCATCTCTAACAGTATGTCAGAGTGAAAAATACTCTTTTATAATAGATAAGACAGGCACAACTCTTTTTCTTAATAGCGTATACATTAAAAATCACCGTATCTTAAGAAAGGTGAACAATTGTTAACATTTACTATGTATTTTTGAAATCAGAATGCTTTGATTTCCATTTTTAAAAACATTGTTTTGCATCATTGCTCTGAGCAATAGAAACCTTGAATTATTTGTTAATAGAGAACTCATTCAAAAGTAAAGTAGCACTCATGAATTTCATAAAGCAAATGGTTTTTTGCTTCTTAGAGTGGCAGACACAGATATGCATAATTTTAAATTTCATTTAGGTTATATTTCATGCAACATTATGTGTCGTCTTACCTAGCCAAACAATTTGAACACTGTAACGGCAGTTACGGCATTGCACCAATTACGCCCAAATTGTAATTACTGAGACTGTCACAAAATAGTTGATTTGTAGGTAGGTATGTTCCTCTAATGGAGCTTGTTAATGGATCTGAATTCTGTTCAACAGTGTTGTTTCATGCCACACCATTTTATATTAAGCTAAATTACTGTCAAAACATAAAACAAGAAATGGCTCATATTGAGTTTTAAATTTATCAGAACCATGTTGTAAACTTTTTGATTTGTGATTCATTACAAATTGGAGAAAATAATTCTAAAAGTAGTACAATGCAAAGTAAGGGCATCTGTATATTTTGGCAAGTAAGCTTTGATGTATTGCAATTCACAGAAAATTAAAATATGTACTTTTGAATATATCCTCATCTTACAAAGCACTTTAAATATTTGAAAATAAAATTGAATAGCTTGTTTTGTTTTACTTTGAATAAGTATACGAGTTTATTTTTCTTTCCTGAAACTTTCCTCAAATCTAATGTATTTATCAGAGCGTATTTCATTCACCTCTCTGCATATTTTCTTTCTATATATTCTTGTAAATGGATTTTTATTTTATATTTATGCCTACAAAAACAGTATCTGTCCAGTGGAGTCCATGTGAAAAAAATGAAGAAAATAACTAAATCAGAAAAAGCAATACTCTTACATTTATTTTCCCCTTTTAAATGGAATTAAAACATATAGTTTTGAGGTGTGCTTTATATCTAGCAGCATATCATGCATACTACTAGTTAAACATTGGTTAATGATAATGTGAAATCAATATATATTATATTTCCTTGCAGATGTGTATAATTTATTTATCTAGATTCATTTCATGTGATACCAAACTTCCAGTGCTCATCATTAGTGATTATATACCAGAAATTTCCAAATACAGTTATTTATTTATATTGATCTTTTATAGTGTTAGGATAAATATTCAAGGGTTCTTTGTTAGTTTGCTCTGAAGAGTAGGAGTTGGACATCTTTGGAGGGGCATGGGCATTATTCTGCTAACCACACCTTGTATTTAATAGCTGTAGAATTATAGAGTCTGTATTATTTTTGTCTGGCTTCTTTCATTTTCTTTGAAGATTATGGGATTCATCTTTGTTCTGTTATGATTGGAGTTTGTTCATTCTTATTGCTGTAAGGTATTCAAATGTATAATGAGCCATCATAATTTATTGATTTATTCTACTATTGTAACACCTTTATTTTCACTGCATTTGAGCAATTACAAAAAATGTTATTATGAACCTTCTTGTTATATGCATTGTGATGCAATCGCATCTGTTGCTGAGCTTGTGTAGGGTATGTTTTTTCAACTGACACACAGCTATTACTCTAAATTCCTCCAGCTGTGTACAAAGACAGCTTTCAATTTCTCCACGTCCTCATCAATAATTGGAAATTTTAGTCTTTTTATTCATACAAATTTTCTTAAATGTAGCATGTAGTGAATATATAGTGATATCTCATTATGGATTTGTTATGTTACTTATGAGATTCAACACCTTTTTCATACTCGTCTTTTGGAAATCCTCTTTTATGAGGTACCTATTCAAGTCTCTTGTTCATTTTTTTATTAGTATGTCCATTATTCTTAAAAAAATGATTTGTGTGTACGTGTGTATCACTTTGTCTAATATATGTGCTGCAAATATCTTCTCCCACTGCCATGCTGTATATTGCCCTTTAATTATCTTCATGATATTTTTGGGGTAAAAGGAAAAGCCTTTTAAGAAGTGTCCATGAAATCCTATTTTTGAATATTTTCCTCATGGTTTTTACCTCTTATATAGTAAAAAGATTATTGAATGCCCTATCCTCATGGAGCCTTTCTTCTATCCTGTCTTCTGCAGATTTTTGTTGTTGTTGTTTCACATTTTACTTTATTTGCCTTACAAATTATTTTATATTATATTAATAGAATTATGGCATTTTTTCTTTTGACTAGTGTGTTCCTAATATGATTTTTTTTCGATCTTTTATTTTGTTTTCATGTATATATTAGCTGTGGCTCAGGTGAAAACCATCTATCTGGATTTTAGTTTGTACATCTCTAAGTCTTTCTTTTAATTTGGAAAGTTACATGCTGAAACTTTGAAAACTTTGACAAAAGAAAAGCTTATTACTCTATACCTATTAAAAACTGAAACAGTAGATAAATTTCCCTGCCATGAAAACAACAGGCACTATTGGTTTTACTGAAAAGTTCCTTAAGTATTATTTAAATCATCCTTATTTTATACGTGTAATAGAAAATTAGTGATATAACCTATATCTTTTTATGAGGCCAACACAACCACAACCAAACCATCTTAGCTGTGACCACATATGCAAAATTTCTAAACAAAACATAAGCACATTTTATCTTACTGTAACATTTTGTTTTTATCCCAAGGGAGAAAGTAGAGTTTAATAAAGAAACATTTATAAAAGTAATCCCCTACATTAACATACTTGAAGTTTAAAATGGTGAACCTAATAGATTTTTTAAAATCCTTCATACAATTCAACATACATTTGTGATAAAAACTCTTTTAAACCTAACAAAGATTATTTTAAAAATAAATGTTAACTCAACCATCATAAATGGGACAGATCTAAGAAAATTCCTTTAAATTGAGATGAGACAAAGATATCCAGTATTGCCATTTCTACATGACTGTTCTAGTATCCCTAGATAGTAAAATAAGATAAGAAACTACTTAAGAGGCATAAAGATTGGAAGAGAGAAAACAAAATATTAACTACTTGCAGGTGACAATTGTTTATATAGAAATTCAAAAGGAAAAGGAATAATTATTTGAAATAAGAGTGTTTAAGACGTTGAATGGATATAAAATTAATATGGAAAAGTCTGTGCTTTTTTTATATCAGCAGAAAACAATTAAAAAGATTAATAAAAAGATACCATTTACATTTAATACCGTTTAATAGCTAGGGATTATTCTAAGAAAAAAGATACAAGACATCTACAAAAAAATAAAACTTTATTATTAAAGAAGGCCTAAATAAATAGAAATATATGTAATGTGGATGTATAGGAAGACTTAATAATGTAGATGGAAATTCTCTTAAACTATTTTATTATTTAATTTTCCTAAGCTTTTATCTTACGTTCTTTTTATTAATGCCTTGATGGCTTTTGATGATCAAAATATTTTCTCCTAGTTTGTCTTCCAACTGATAATTTTGTTGTTTCTGTCTTCAGTTGAGCACTAATTTTAATTTTAACCGATAATCAGCATGTTCCAAAGTGGGCTCCAATGGTCTCATGAGAAACAATTGCTATATTATCAGAAATTTTGTGAAACAATTGTGAAATGCAGAGATTATTAATATTTAAATTATATAAACATGCAGTTAAAATGTATTTTAAAACATAATAAATGTTGAAATTCATTGGCTTTACAATTATTTTACCATTCCCTATGCACCTGACTTTATTTCTACTGCATTTGTACACTGGAAATGAAATAGTGTATAGTTGTGCACTTCTGTACATGCCTTCCTGCCTCTGTGTTTAAGAAGTCACCTCATTAACTTGAAATTGTATCAACTGACGTTTGTATATTCCTGAAAATCCTATGGCTGATTTCTTCTAATCAACTTGCAGAACAGGATCTTTCATTTTTATATCCTTCATAAGAATTAGCAAGGATTTAGGCAACATTTCTGCTAAGAGAAAATATTCAAAATCAACTAAATAGCATGTGCTGCTCTATCAAGATTTTTTGATGATATAAAGAGCATGTTAAGCTCAATATAATTTTTATTTTTAAGTTCTTAGAACATTTATTTTAAAATACAGTCATATGGATCAGAACTGATAGAAATGGCTCTCTATAAAAACAATTGTTACTATTTCTTTAAATTGTGAAAAACAAAAACGCAAGCAAGGTTTTGCATTCCTCTCCTTGAAAATGGGATGGAAAGACATATAGCCCATCATTAAAGTAAAAGAGAAAGATAATCTTCAACCAAAATCAAAGAAAAGGGTCATCATTCTTTTCTTGCTGATGAAAGTGTCATGCAACTTTGTTCCAAAGTATAGCCCAAAAAGTGATTTTTACCCTGAAATTCTACTCTTTAAACTAATTTTAAACAAGATAGTGAATATTTATGTGCAAAGATGTTCATCATAAAATTATTCATAACAATAGGTTATCCATATCATGGCAATTTCTAAATAATCGGGTTTAAATCTATATAAAGAAATATTAGATACTCATTTAATAGCATTTTCAAATATTATTTCATTCAAAGTTGGACATATGTATTCAAGTAAGTGATACATTAATAAATAACATTCATTTATAGTCATTAATGAAATATTTTTAAAGTTAATGGAAATACGCAACCTTGGCCAAAATTCTCTCTTCTTCAAATCTTCAATTTATATTTCCCTCAACGAAACACAATTTTAGTTTTAAATAGAACTCATTTCAGTGCTATTTATGTATGTAATGTATATAGCTTGTTATGTATGTTATTTATTAGCTTTGTTATGTATATAGCTTATCTCCTTAAATTTATGATTAGTATTTTGAGACACAAGCTTCATTGGTTAGACTTTGTAAGATTATTCCTTAGTAGTTGATAAAGATGATTTGTCATGAATTTGTCTACATTATTTGCAGTTTAAGACTCAGGGATGATACCTAGCTGGGAACCAGTTGTCACAGCCAAAATCCATCTTGATGTGTGGCATTTATTCTGATTTGTTGTCGTGTCAAAACTTTTATGAAATCTTTTAGATTACATTTACAAAACTATAAGATTTGTTTCCATCTCAGAGATATGAATAATATGAGTATATTTCAGAGGTGAGAAATAATCTATTTAGCACTTGTCACTGTAATTCTATCTCCACTGGTTATCTACCTACTTCACACTGTTATCCTTTGTTTCCTTCTTTTTCTTTCTATACTTCTGTTTTTTCTTGGAAAACTACCTCATACTGTGAGCCACTGATTGTATACTTCAGATAGTTTGTATGGTATGAATATATCTCATTAAAATTGCACAACAACAAAATTACCCTAATACATATTTTAATATATGAAAAGCCATCCAATATGTCTACTCATTTCTCCCATTGGTGTTATAATCATTATTGCTATTATTTTAATTTAAGAAGCTTTAGTGCCAACTCCAAGTCCATGAAGAGCTCAGAACAAAATGATAAAATAAAATGATTTTACGGTTCTGCCATAATGTAGCATTTGTGTTCCTGAAAAATCTTGAAGTCTGAAAAATTAGAAGTTAACAGAGCAGAGAGAAAAATGGGACTGGGGAAGAAAAGCACCCAAATCCATCATGAACTTGGCTAAAAGAATAACAAAAACAATAACAATTGTAATCAAATTAGAAAGTGACTATGCTGATGGAAATGTTTGTTAGAAAACTTTAACACATATTATGGAAATTATGACTTTTCAGACAGAGAAACATTTGTTGACTTTTCATGAAATACAAAAGACTCATCTTTGTTTTTTTTTCACAAAGATTTGTGAGAACTTAAGTTTTATCCAGTTACAGCGTGTGGCTCAACTGGGAGAGGAGTGATTACTGCGTTCTTTATATTACTGTATTCTTTACAGATTTCTACATTCAGCTATAATAGTGTTCTCTGTATTTTATCTATTATTTGGTGGCATGAAATATTAACATGTTGGGAAAACTTACATTCATATATATGCTTAAAAATATGTGTATAAAACAGTGAGTGCATTTATCCTAATACTTAATGTGGCTTGTTTTAAAATGGCAAAAGCAATCTATCCTTGAAAGTGAATAATAGAAATGGTGCTTTTCCAGTTTTTAGTTTACTTTCCATCAAGATTCCTTTTTTAATTTGTTTGAAAACCAGACAGCATTACAAGTAGCAACTTGACATAAATGTATTCAGAATATATCTTAATCAGTAAGTGAGTTAAAAATGTACTTTGTGCTTGAGATCCTGAACTAAAAGACAAACGGGGGAAACCCTTTATTTTTCTATCATGGGACTGAATTCTGCCAAGAATCTGAAAGAGCTTGGAAGGTGATTTATTCGCAGAACTTCCTAGAGGAACATAGCCCTGCCAACACCAGAGAAGCAGCTGAACCCCACTGTACCCCGACTTCTGATCTACAGAACAGTGAGATAATAAATGGCTGTTGTTGCTAAATTTCTGACAATTTTTAATAGCAGCAATAGAAAACCAATAAACTTATATATCCAAAGTCAAAGTTATAATCAGAAATGCCCTATAAATAGCATTGGCAATTGTTTGACTCTGCATTATCTGCATTAGACATATTTGCATGCTCTAACCCATTTTATATAGGACTTCATTAGCCCAGCTGCAGTGTGTACTTTAGCTTCTAATATTTTGACTGCATGATTTTGTTCTTTTAGGCTACAGGTGATTGACCAGCGGTGAGTGTCTGAACTATTAAACCCAATTATACTCTCCGTCTCAAGTGCTGACCTCCAACACCAAAAGACTAAATTAGTCTATTGTCCAATTATATGGTCAATTAGATTTTAGCAGAGTCTGTGATCTGATGACACAAAGACATGAGAAGGTCAGTCCTAGTGAGAAAAAGAATCAAGAGCCTCTAGAGAAGGGAAATTTTCAAGGAAAAAAAATTAATAAAGGAGATATGTAACAGACAGGAAATACCATACAGAGAGGGAGAAGGAGACAGAATCCATGCTCATAATTTTTTTTTTCATTTTTATTGAGATTGTTCAGATACCATACAATTATCCAAAGATCCAAAGTGTACAATCACTTGCCCCTGGGTACCGTCATACAGCTGTGCATCCATCACACTTAATTTTTGTTCAATTTTTAGAAACTTTTCATTACTCCAGACAAGAAATAAAGTGAAAGATGAAAAAAGAAAAAAAGAAAAGGAAACTCTAATCCTCCCCTATCCCTAACCAACCCCCCTCAATTGTTGACTCGTAGTATTGATATAGTACATTTGTTACTGTTTATGAAAAAATGTTGAAATACTACTAACTGTAGTATGTAGTTTGTAACAGGTATATAGTTCTTCCCTATATGCCCCTCTATTATTAACTTCTAATTGTATTGTCATACATTTGTTCTGGTTGATGGAAGCGATTTCTAGTATTTGTACAGTTGATCATGGACATTGCCCACCATAGGATTCAGTTTTATACATTCCCATCTTTTGACCTCCAACTTTCCTTCTGATGACATATATGACTCTGAGCTTCCCCTTTCCACCTCATTCACACACCATTCGGCGCTGTTAGTTATTCTCACATCTTGCTACCAACACCCCTGTTCGTTTCCAAACATTTAAGTTCATCCTAATTGAACATTCTGCTCATACTAAGCAACCACTCCCCATTCTTAAGCCTCGTCCTATATCTTGGTATCTTATATTTCATGTCTATGAATTTACATGTTATAATTAGTTCCTATCAGTGAGACCCTGTAATAATTGTCCTAATGTGTCTGGCTTATTTCACTCAGTATATTGCCCTCGAGGTTTTGTCATCAACCCATTTTTTTTAATATGGTTTTGTTCACTCACCATACATTCCATCCCAAGTAAATAATCGATGGTTTTCTGCATGGTCATACATTTATGTGTTCACCACCTTCACCACTATCTATATAAGAGCATCTACATTTCTTCCACAAGGCAGGAGGGAGAGTCAAAGAAGGTAGAGAGGCAAAAGAAAGAGGGAAAAAAAATGACAGCTAGGAAGCAGCAAAAGGAAAAATAACCTTAAATCAAAGTAGAATAAAGAATCAGACAATACCACCAATGTCAAGTGTCTAACATGCCTCCCCTATCCCCCCCTCTTATCTGCATTCACCTTGGTATATCACCTTTGTTACATTAAACGAAGCATGATACAATGATTCTATTAGTTACAGTCTCTAGTTTATGCTGATTGCATCCCTCCCCCAATGCCTCCCCATTTTTAAGACCTTGCAAGGTTGACATTTGCTTGTTCTCCCTCGTAAAAGAACATATTTGTACATTTTATCACAATTGTTGAATACTCTGGATTTCACCAAGTTACACAGTCCCAGTCTTTATCTTTCCTCCTTTCTTGTGGTGTCTCACATGCTCCCCACCTTCCTCTCTCAACCGTATTCATAGTTACCTTTGTTCAGTGTACTTACATTGTTGTGCTACCATCTCCCCAAATTGTGTTCCAAACCACTCACTCCTGTCTTCTATCACCCTGTAGTGCTCCCTTTAGTATTTCCTGTAGGGCAGGTGTCTTGTTCACAAAGTCTCTCATTGTCTGTTTGTCAGAAAATATTTTGAGATCTCCCTCATATTTGAAGGACAGCTTTGCTGGATACAGGATTCTTGGTTGGCGGTTTTTCTCTTTCAGTATCTTAAATATATCACACCACTTCCTTCTTGTCTCCATTGTTTCTGCTGAGAGATCCGCACATAGTCTTATTAAGCTTCCTTTGTATGTAATGAATCGCTTTTCTCTTGCTGCTTTCAGGATTCTCTCTTTGTCTTTGACATTTGATAATCTGATTATTAAGTGTCTTGGCGTAGGCCTATTCATATCTCTTCTGTTTGGAGTATGCTGCGCTTCTTGGATCTGTAATTTTATGTCTTTCATAAGAGATGGAAATTTTCATTAATTATTTCCTCTATTATTGCTTCTGCCCCCTTTCCCTTCTCTTCTCCTTCTGGGACACCAATGATACATACATTATTGTACTTTGTTTCATCCTTGAGTTCCCGGAGATGTTGCTCATGTTTTTTCATTCTTTTCTCCATCTGCTCCTTTGCGTGTAGGCTTTCAGGAGTTTTGTTCTCCAGTTCCTGAGAGTTTTCTTCTGCCTCTTGAGATCTGCTGTTGTATGTTTCCATTGTGTCTTTCATCTCTTGTGTTGTGCCTTTCATTTCCATAGATTCTTCTAGTTGTTTTTTTGAACTTTTGATTTCTGCCGTATACATGTCCAGTGCTTCCTTTACAGCCTCTATCTCTTTTGCAATATCTTCTCTAAACTTTTTGAACTGATTTAGCATTAGTTGTTTAAATTCCTGTATCTCAGTTGAAGTGTACGTTGGTTCCTTTGACTGGGCCATAACTTTGTTTTCTTAGTGTAGGTTGTAATTTTCTGTTGTCTAGGCATGGTTTCCTTGGTTATCCAAATCAGGTTTTCCGAGACCAGAACAGGCTCAGGTCCCAGAGGGAAGAAATATTCAGTATCTGGTTTCCCTGAGGGTGTGTCTTAGGAAATTGCTCCACCCTTTGATGCCTCAGGTCACTGTGCTTTTCTGCCCAGCAGGTGATGCCTGTTAGCCTATAATTCTTGACTGGTGTGAGGCGGTATGGCCATGTTCCCCCAGGCTCTGGGGTCTGGTTCTGAGTGGAAAGGGCCCCACCCCTTTCCTCCTAGAGAAGACAGACCCCCCAGGTGGAGGTCTTTAGCATTTCAGTGGTCTCGCTCTCTGCTTGTGCTGTCTCCACCCTTCCCCGAGTCACAGCCCTGGAAACTGAAAATGACTGGGGCTTTCTCCACTGAGCCGAAAAAGAAACAGATAGTCCCCTTCAGACCCAGTCCAAGGCGACCCTCCGGCTCTCCCAGGTCAGTCGTCACCCAAAGCCTCTGTCTGTTTTTGGGGATGTGTACCTGTAGTGAGCAGTTCACACTCGCTGCTTAAAACCCCGGTTGGAGCTCAGCTGAGCTATATTTGCTTGCTGGGAGAGAGCTTCTCTCAGGCACCACGAGGCTTTGCAGCTCGGGCTATGGGGGAGGGGGTCTCACAACTTGATTCCGCAGGTTTTACTTTCAGATTTTATGCTGTGTTCTCGGGCATTCCTCCCAATTCAGGTTGGTGTATGATGAGTGGATGGTCTCGTTTGTCCCCCCGCAGTTATTCTGGATTATTTACTAGTTGTTTCTGTTTTTTTGTAGTTGTTCCAGGGGGGCTACTTAGCTTCCACTCCTCTCTATGCCGCCATCTTGCCCGAGTCCCCCCATGCTCATAATTATTAATTGCTTTGGACAATCTCTAGTATTTCGTATCATTAGGTTCCTTGAAATTTTCTTTTAAAAATAGTTCTCTTTGCTTAAGTGACTTGCTATTTGGACTCCTGCAATTATTTCTAAACCATTTTTCCTGGTTCCACGCTTGGTCTCCTAAAATCCTCTCTCCAAATATGTACCAGAGTTTTTACTATAATTGCCAAACAGATCACTGAGCTTCACTCCTTCAAACTCCTGTAGGAATTTCCAGTCAACTTTGGATAAAATGTTCACCATGACCTGAAAATTTCTCTCTGGTGGCAAGCCCATCTCCACCCTTCTCCCACTTGCTGTAATCCAGCCCCACTGGCCTTTCTGTCTTTCAGGCAGGGGATGCCGGTTTTCTCATTGCTCTATTCTTCCCACTACCCAGAATATACTTTCTCCAGATTGCCACATTACTACTTTTTTTTTTTTTTTTTACATTTTTTTTACTGTGGAACGTAACATATATACAGAAAAGTAATAATTTTCAAAGTACAATTTAACAAGTAGTTAGAGAACAAATTTCAAAGAATTTTGTGGGTTACAGTTCCAAAATTTCAGTTATTTCCATGTTGTGATATATAACATATATACAGAAAGGTGATAACTTTCAGAGTACAATTTAACAAGTAGTTACATAAGAAATTTCTAAGAATGTTATGAATTATAGTTCCACAGCTTCAGTTATTTCCTTATTGTGACACTTTACTTCATTTCTAATGTTCAGTTTCTCAAATCAAATGTTGTCCTCAGAAAGGCCCTTCTCTCTCCCTTTCTCTAAAGTGACTCACACAGACCCAAATCACTCTATCCTGTTACCCTGTGTGAGTTTCGCCATAAAACTTACAGCTCTAAAGATGCCCACCGCAGATGTTAACAAGCTCGTGATCTGTCTCCTTCCTACCTAGACTCTAAGGTCCATGAGAGTGATGACTTTTTCTTGTTTAACCCTGGTATTCCTCTGTAACGGCACTGTTTTAATTTTCTAGCTGCTAAAACAAATACTTTGCAATGGGTTGGCTTAACAATGGGAATTTATGGGCTCGTGATTTCAGAAGCTAGAAGGCTTGAGACAAAAACTAAGTTAACTGGAAGATATGGAAAAATAAATTACCAAGAATGGAGAACAGCAAATAAAGACAGGGAAATTATGAGGACAAATTTATAAGTTTTAGGAAAATGAAAATATCCATGTATATTTAGAAGAAAGAGCAGAGAAAATAGAGAAGAGGCAAAATTCAAATAGACCTGGCTGAGAATTTTCCAGAACTTGTGAAACACCTGAATCGTAATATTCAGGAAGCAGAAGTCCTATGTCAGATACGACAGTCACAATTGAACTGATACAATACATCCATACACTTTCATATGTTTTTTAGCCCCCCCTAATAATTGAAAATATGAAATTCATGTGTTTCTAATTATCAATAACACTTGTTTCCCTGATTGGAAGTTTTTTTCAAAGCTTTTAAACAATATTTTTTTTTAGGGTGCATAAAACTTTAAACTTTCTCTTGGATAGGGAGTATTCATTTAAATACGTTTTATTCCTTAACATAATTTTTCCAGTATTTATAGATCTGTTTGCTCATTCACTTTTGTCTATGTATTTATGACAAATTTTTTCCACAAAATATGTGATGATACTTGATCATCAGTTTCTATTCATGTTGAGAGCAATAGATTTCCGATCATGGATTGAGAAAATGGGGTCTTATTAACTTTTTTGAATGCCTCTCTTCTCAAGGAATCAGTTGTCTGAATTGGGTTAAGGAACATGTGAAAAGGCACTTTTTTAAAATTCAGTTTTATTGAGAAATAGTCACATACCGTACAATCATCCACGGTGTACAATCAACTGTTCACAGTAGTAGTTGTGCATTTATCACCCCAATCTATTTTTGAACATTTTCCTTACACTAGAAAAAATCAGAATCAGAATTAAAAAATAAAAATAAAAAATGAACACCCAGATCACACCCCCCCATCTCACCCTATTTTTCATTTAGGTTTTGTCCCCATTTTTTCTACTCATCCATCCATACACTGGATAAAGGGAGTGTGATCCACAGGGTTTCACAATCACACTGTCACCCCTTGTAAGTTACATTGTTATACAGTCATCTTCAAGAGTGAAGGCTACTGGGTTGGAGTTTGGTAGTTTCAGGTGTTTACTTCTAGCTATTCCAATATATTAAAATCTAAAAAGTATTATCTGTATAGTACGTAAGAATGTCCACCAGAATGACCTCTCGACTCCATTTGAAATCTCTCAGCCATTGAAGCTTTATGTTGTTTCATTTCATATCCCCCTTTTGGTCATGAAGATGTTCTCAATCCCACGACGCCAGGTCCAGATTCATCCCCAGGAGTCATATCCTGCGTTACCAGGGAGATTTACACCCCTGGGAGTCAGGTCCCATGTAGGGGGGAGGGCAGCGAGATCACTAGCCAAGGTGGCTTAGGGAGAGAGGGCCACATCTGAGCAACAAAGAGGCACTCAGGGGGAGAATCTTAGGCACATTTATAAGCAGGTTTAGCTTCTCCTTGCAGCAACCAGCTTCATAGGGGCCAGCCCCAAGACACAGTCCCCAATGTTTGTGAGAACATGAGCAACAATCTATGTGAGGAAGTCCAACACCTCTGCATCCTCCCCCAGCTCTTCAGGGGGGCCCCAAATGTATATTTTTATTCTCCACCCAAATTACTTTAGGATGTGTTGCTATTTCATTCTAATCTGTACAGACCTACCATAGCTCACTTCCCATTCAAAGTTCCATGTAATTGTAGAAGTTAGATTGTTTAGAAAATATAGATCCTGCACCAAATAAACATCTCTTCCCTTGGTCTCACATGGAAGTTGAAGTTTGAACACAGTTTCAACCTTTACCAAAAAGGCACATTTTAATTTAAGTGAGAAAGTAGGGAAAAGCCAAGTGTCAACCACCGTTCCAACAAATGTCAAAATGTCAAGAACTTTTCTCTAGGGTAGCAATATCTACAGAAAGGCCAGCATATTTAAGGAGGTAGTTCAATATTTCAGTATTTTAAAAATATTCTATTTCATCTTGTAAACAAAAGTTACTTCTGTCTCTCTCCCTCTCTCTCCCTGTATATATGTGCGCATGTATGAGTGTGACAGAGTGTGTGTGTGTGTGTATAATATATGCAGTAAAACATTTCAGTCAAGTCGAGGTCTAAGTCCCTAAAATTTATGGCCAAAATGGAGCAATATGTAGCAAGTTTACCATCTTGCTTTAAAAACCAGAAAACTAGACATTGAACAAAAGACTGTATATGACTGTAACCCCATGAATATAACAATTACACTTGGATGAAAAATACAAGGGAAATATGTACTTATTTGCAACTTCTAAACTATTTCAAGAATGAATCCAGTAAGCAAGCTCTGATAAACAATAAGGGGTTTAGGGGTGTCAGGATGCAAGATCAATACAGAAAAATCAATAGATTTTATATATGTTAGAAGTAAACAATTGGAAATTCAACTAAAATTAGTTCATTGACAAGTGCATCCAATATATAAAATAGAGATAATTAAAAAATATACATGCAAGACCTATGCACTGAAAACTGCATAACATTCCTGAGAAAAACCAAGAAATGCCCAAATAAACAGAGAGAGATACTGTGTTCTTGTATTGGATCATCAATATTTTTAAGATGTCATTTTCTTAAAATTGATCTACAGATTCAGTACGATAAAAGTTCTAGTACTTTATTTTTGTTTTGTAGAAATTTACAGTCTGATTCAAATTGGAAATTCCAACAACCTAGAGTAGTTAAAACCATTCTGAAAAAGAACAAATTTGAAGGATTTTCACTACCTTATTTCAACACTTGTTAGAAAGCCTCATTAATCAAGACAGACTGATATTGTGAAAGTATAGTCATGTTGGTCAATGGAACACAACAGAATGTCTAGACACAGACCCACCCATATCTAGTCAATGGAATTTTTACAACAGGGCCAAAATAATTTGTTCAGAAAAAGATATTATATACAACAAATGAACCTGGAAGAATGAATGTATATAGGCAAAAATAAAAAGCACAACCCTTGCTGTACATCATACCTGAAACTTCACTTCTATGACGTAAGAACAAGAAACAAAACTTCTAGAAATAATAATAGGAGATAAAGTTTGTGACCATGGGTTAGACAGATATTTTTAGACAGGCCAAAAAAAGGCACAGAAGTGGAGACAAACAAATAATACAGGCAATCAGTAAATAAGTGCACCAAATATTTGAATAGTACTTCATTCTAAATGAAGATATATAAATAGCTAACAAGCAAATGAAGATGGTCAATAACATTAGTCATCAGGGAAATGCAAATAAAACCTCAATGCAACACCTATTCACAACTACTAGAATAACTAAAATAAAATTTCTGACATTACCAAGTTGGTGTAGATGTGTGGCAACAGAAAATCTTCTACACTGCTGGTGGGAATGCTTCACTTTGGAAAACAGTATGCTGGTTTCTTATAAAACTAAACATACACTTACCACACAGTCCAGCAATTTCACTCTTTGCTAATTACACAAAAGAAATAAAAATATGTCCATAGCATGTATGCAAATTTCTGTAGTAGTTTTATCTACAGTAGCTCTAAAGTGTGGTGAAAATAAAATGTGCACTGGAATATTATTCACAATAAAAAAGGAAGGAAGTGCTGATATACATAATGTTGATGAATTTCTAAACCACCAAGTTAGGTGAGAGAAGTAAGACACAAAAGAATATATAAAATATCATTCCAGTTTAATGACATTCTAGAAAATACAAATGTATAGTGCTAGTAAACAGATTGGCTGTTGCCAAAGCTCAGCATGAGGGAAAGGACTAACTTATTCAGGGGCATGCGGGGACCTTGTAAGTGATGGAAATGTTACATATTATGATTGTGTTTGCACATGTGTTTGAAAAATCTCAAGAAACCATTCACATAGATTTTTGAATTTCACTATATTTAATGTGTTTAAATTTAGTGTGTTTAAATCATAACTCAATTGTCTTGTATATAAGGTATATTTCAGTGAAGTTAATACATAACCATTTCCATTGGTATCAAGTCAACAGGATTTGAAATCTTAGAAATTTCAAAATATTTTCTAGCATTTCTGAGTATGTTTTAAAAATATATTACATCTTACTCTTTAATTTGGGATTGATTTTGGCAATTGCATGATGTTTTTTTTTTAAAAAAAAAAAAAACAGGTGAATAAATAGATTCCAAATTGAAGCCTCCACTAGATGCTATGTCTTGCATATGGAAGATACTGAAAGGGTAGAGGTTGGGTAGTTCATCCAAACTTGAGGGTTGTTCTCTAAATGCAACATGTGTATGCATATTCAAAACAATAGAAAATTTAGCCAGTTCTTCATATGTTGGGTGCATATGAGGGAAGTTCTCCAATGGATAACAATTAGAGTCTCCATTTGCTAAAGTCACAGTCTTGATACCTGATGTAAGTAATGCTTTTTGCCCTTATATTTCTTTGCAGTTACAATTCTAGATGTTGTTTTCACATTAATAATAAAGATCAATATTTTATTCTGTCAGGGGCTAAGAGATGCTATTGTCTGAGTGTGGGAAGTAAGATCAGAAAAAAAAAAAAAGGATGGGTGCAGGAGATTAATTTAGGCTTTAAATTCTTTAATTCCAGAATGGAAAGGTATTTGGAGTTTAAGATCCATTTGAGTAAATATCTTCACGAATATTTCATCACCTAGCTTTCAGACTGAATTAAAATAAAGGACCTCTTTATACTCTACTACACCTACTGCCAAATAAGCCATAACCTTAAAATTGGTTAGAATATAATAAGGAATAAAATTTATTTCACAATCTCAGTCATTTATTTTACCACATCAAGCAGTGCACCTGAGTTTTAAAGTTCACAGCCCAGACTATTATAATAAAAGATTCATTGAAAACTACATACACTACATTTTACTTTTGACTTCAATAAATTTTTAAGCCCCCTTATTTTACATATTTTTCTATGATTTTGATTTATTTGGAGTAAAACTTCCACATTAAAGACTAGAAAAATATTAGGGCAAATTAAATCTGAATTATTAGCAGAATTATAATAATCGTTACTTGTGAGGGATGTTCTAATTGGAAATGTAATAATTGTATGCATTTTTAAATGCCACTATCATTTGCATAGTTATACATTTTGTTAACATTTTGAAAGTCTGTTGGAGATTTGTCAAAATGTAACAGAGTTTTAAGTAGAGTCCCAAACTAATAATTAACAATAGTCATCAAGTATTAATGATCTTCCATGTGCTCTCAAAGTGTAAGTCACACAATTTAACTCTGTTTATCTTCACAACAACCCTAGGACTTAGGAAATATTATTAAAAGCCTCACACTTTACTGCTAAGAAAGATTAATTTGCCCAAGATCATTTAAATGTGAGAACTGGGAATTGAATCCTTGAATACTCACTCAAAAACCCAATTGACAATATGTTTGCTTAGATTCTGAAACAACAATGACTGGAACTTTCTGATCACCCAGCCATAATAAAAATATCTTAAGTGTTGAAACTAAAGCTTGATAGGATCAAGTAATAGCAAACAGAACAATTTCTTACAGAAGTAATTGCATTCTATAAATAGATATCGACACTGAGTGTGAAAAAAGAAATCCATAGCATTTTATGCGCAATCCTTAGCGAAGAGCTATTTTTAGTAATGGCCTTACATTTTTTAATAGTCACAGAATCTTATGAAGGCACCAAGTAGATGAATGTCATTTAAGAATAAATATACTCAATGCTCTAGAAAGAAACTTAATCCCTATTCTTGTTGAGCCAAGTAATATTATTGGCCAAAAAAGAGTAACTTATTTTTAGTTAACATTCAAATAAAATCTTAGTCATTCTGTCCATGGCAATGCTTAGTTCACAAAGTTTTCTCCTTGGTGGAGTACAAAGTGGATTATCCTGACAATTTTGCTATAGAGATTATAACAAGATTATAACATACATAAAATGAAAGAACACAAGAAACAACAAAATATTATTCAAATTATAATATAAGTTTATTTAACCCAGAGCTGTCATGGAATAGTTTGAAATTGTGGCCCTGCTGTCAAGTACAGAGGATATACGCATCCTCACCACATATTTTTGAATAAAATGTGAAGCAGAATTTAACACATTTGAATATCAGGGCAGAGATTGTTTGACACAAAATAAAAGGGGCTGGTAAGGAAAAAAAAATCTGTGACGATTGGATTTGATTCTCTTTTCAGAAAAAAGTTGTATTTCATTGCCATTGTTTGTTTGTCTTTCTTCTTCTCAAGGGTTTGTACAGAAGATGGCAGCTACGTTTACAGTGATATTACACGCAAGACACACAAGAGGCATTCCGAGGGTAACCAGGGAAAAGAGAAGTGACCCTGAAGGTAAACCTGTAGCCAACAATGGCGGCAACAGCCAGCCAGCCAGAGTAGAACTCAATCCCTAGAGTTCAGCTGGAGAGATCTTCTAGGCCCTAAAACCACAAGGCCTATTTGGCATCTATTTTTGTACATATGCTACAGGTCTGACATGTAACTTGCTTTTTAGTTATTACACTTCTTCATGTAATTTTACAGAATGTGCAATTGAAGATGCTGGAACTTTATTCTTACACAACCATATCCCCCCAGAAAATGCATAAATGAATGAAGGCTCAATGACAATTGATATGTGATAGCTCTCTTAAGCAACTTGTGAATTAAATAAGTACACCTAACAGACACGAGTAAAGATGTTGTTTATTTAGTATTGATGATAGATGGAAATGGCCATTCTTTGTTCCTTGCTCCATTTACTCATTCCACGACTATGTGTTGAGAGCCTACTCTCGGCTGTGTTCTAGTTACTGCACTGCAGGGATAAACACGATTGTCATGAAACCTACTTCCATGGAGCTCATACGGAGACAGAAATGGGAAATAGATACTGAGTAAATAGGCAAAATATTCAGTTGTGCCAGAAGGCAGACAATTGCTATAGAGTATTTTAGATTTGTGCTGTTAAGGAAAGTTTCTCTGAATATATGGTATTTTTGAAATCTGAGTGGAGTAGGAAGAAGCTCTATTCCAAGATTCCAGGTAGAAAGATCCATTTGTTTGTACAATGGCTTGAGAGCAGGATGGCCTGATCTTGTCAAGAGAAAGAAAATAAATTACACTGAAGACGGGGAGAATGGAATTGCATGACGTCATGGTCTCCTGCATAATTTAGAACGTTGTAAACCAGAGAACAGAGTTTGGCTTATATTTTAAGTTTGGTTTGAATTTATTGTAGAGATTAAAGCAAAGAAATTATGTAATCCTATGTAAGATATAGAGTTCCTAGGGTTTGATAATTTGGATTTGTTTGCATGACAGAAAGAAAGGAATTAAAGGTGGAAGGAAAGGAAGTCAAGATAACTTCTAGATATTTGGATGTTTGTATGATACTTTCTTTTATTAAGATGGGGAAGCTTTTGCAAGCAATTTGGAGAGGAAACCAGGGGCTTCATGTTGGCCATTTTAAGTTTCTAATACATATTTGATGTTAAAATGATGATTTCTGATATGCTGTTGGACATAGCTGTTCAGAGTTCCTAGGAGATGCTTAAAATGGAGATTTAGTTTGTAGGTCATTCACATGCAGATGTTATTGAAAGCCAGGGAACCGATGAGATAACCTAAGGAGAGAGCAAAAAAGGAAGAAAAACAGGCTTATAACCTGTGTGCAGCAGAGAAGAAGCCACACAAATAGAGGTAAGGAGAGTCCTAAGGCTAATAGTGTAGCTGAGAGTACAATGGCATTTCTAATCAGCAGTGTGGAATTCTGCTGAGAAAGGAATAATGATAAAAATAGAAACAGCACTTGTCTTTTCCATTATGAGGTTGTAAGTGACCTTGATTACATCAGTCTCAATTGAACATTGATGGTGAAGGGTAAGGAGAGATTGGAATAGATTAATAAATGATATATAATTAATCACTAGTGACAATAAAAAATGTTTTCAAGAACTTTAGCACTTATGAAAAGGAGAATAAAATTTGCCTGTAGCTGAAGGAGGATGTAAAGGGAAGATTTTACTTTTTCTTGCAAAGACGTACACACCTACAACTCAAGAAGTTTTTTTTTTTTTAAGAAAAGAGGCAAAAAAAAAAAGACACAAGAAAAATTAAGAATGTAGAGACAATGGAAACAAACGCTATTTGAGGAGAAGAATAAAGAAAAATTATATGCCAGATACCAGCAATATAGAGTGGGGACAAATTTTAGGACTTGGCAATTGAGTTGATTGAGAGAAAAAAAGAAGGAAAGTCGAAGTTGTAGCCAACACGAATAGTATCAGTCAAACTAGCAAACAGTGGCGTAAGAGCAAATCGGAATTTCGCAGTAAAAACGAGCTTAGTTCTGGATATAGTGGTTGGGAAGTGCCCCAGAACAACCAGAAGTATTCATATCATACTTTAAAATTCAGATAATTTTAAAAATTATTAGCAGAAGAGGTGGCAGTGAAAACCACGGATTCCAATTTCAATAAAAACATTCTTTCCGCTTTGGCAGCAAACAATGCTTTGGACATTACAAGTACTCAGTGAGCTACAATACTGAGTTTGTAGTTACAGTGATAAATAGTCTTGTCTTTTTATGTGAAGAGATAACATTTTCAGTAGGAAGTAGTAGATATCACTTATGCAATGACAGCATGCAGTACAATGCTCATATAATTGTAGTGGTGTCAAGATCCCTCATCTTCACAGCTGTCATTCATTAATGTCCGGTTTGAATGAGTTATACGGGATTTTTACACTTCTGGTTCCTAAACCCAAGAGTCAAACTTGTCACCTAACTTTTTTCGAAGACAGCTTGAATCATTTAAGCATAGGATTTGATGTGCTGTTCAATATTTTGAATATGATTTGTTTCAAATTACAGAACTCACCTTGCCAGGCTTAACTGCATAATTGATTTTATTTTTTATTGTTATAAAATATGGCCATTTGTGTAAATATATCAGACCTCATACCTAACTCCAGACTTGTAAAAGCACAATTCAATGCAATGATATCTCTAGATTAGAAAGTTAATTTTTAAATCAATTTTCATTTAAATAGAAGTTTAGACTTTAACATCCATTTTATTTTATATTATGTAAGTGTTATTTGTAGCCTTGCAATTTAAAATGTTGATGAAAAGTAGTTTTTTATGTACCAGTGTTAGCATATACAAACAACCCAATTTTAATTGGTAAGCTTGTCCAAATTCAGAAAATATTGTGTTACAAAAATCCCAAAGGATTCCAATTCTTGAGAAAAAAAAATCTGTAGAAAAAATTGCTCTACAGACAACCATAAACTCACATGCACATGAACATAGATTTATAGACACCATTTTGGGGTAAAATAAATACATAAATAATAAACTCTAATAAATGATGACATCATTCCAACAAGAGGGTTACTTTTAGCTTGAAAAAATGACTTTTGAGAGAACTGCTCTGTTTGTTTTTCGAAGGTCACCTGTCTGAGGTCACAAGACAATGCAAACAGACATTTTTTCCCTTTCATTGAGAGATTCCCTAGTCAAATGAATAGTTTATGGAGATAGGCCCAATTACAATAATAGCGACATTCTAATAATCTAGAAAATGCCTACTATTTGAACATCACAGGATCTAATTTGTAAACATGGTAAGAGTTTGCTTGAATACTTGATGTGACTAGTATTAAAGTGGTTGCACCAAGAAAAGGTTAACATCAACTAATTTTAAAGGACTTAAAATAGTATAAAGCCATTTGTTTCAACAAAATTGATAAGGTTTACAGATGTAGCAACTTGTTTATTATAAGCATATTGTGAAACTAAATGTAAAGACGAACCCCCCCCCTTTTTTTTTGAAGGAATATCATGTTCTTGTGTTAAGAAAAGCAGTTTACTACTTCTCTTAGCATTGATCCTTTAAACCAGATCTTCAGTCAATAGCTAAATAACAACCCCTCCATCTCTTAGCCTCTAGGTGAGGGCTGGAACTTGGCTAATCTAATCAGCATCAGTACTTTTAGAGTTATGGAGTCAGAACAATTATTCTTATTGACAAACAGTACATAGAATTAGAACAAGGAACACGTTCATTACTCAGAACTACAGTATCAGTAGGGTTTGAGATTTTACAAGTGACTTATAGTTTGTGTGATAACACTTAAGTTAAAGAAGATCTTTAAACTGCAGTGATTTTTTTTTTTTGTCAACTGTATCTGACATGACACAGGAACATCTGTACTTAAATAATAGGAAATTTTCATAAGATTCCTTCTGCAATGCCAATGGTATAACAAAAAAGATAAAATTTTAGGGGGGTAATTTCTAACCTGTTTTTAATTTTGTGCTATTATTAGTTTAAGGAAATTCTGATGGTAATATTTGTCAAGATGCACAGAATTTTTGAAATATTTCCCCGTAATTAATCATGCTCAGCATGTCACCACTTCAACTTTTAAAATATGAGATTTGGTCGGAACCACAGGGACCAGGAAAAAAAAGTTAGTTATAAGTAAGATACATGAAAACTACATTTAGCAATATGAACCAATAAAAAATTATTATTGTTTTGAAATATTTTGAAAATTAATTATTAAATTGTACAAAATTGAGACAAGTAATAAAAGTTGGATTCTCTTAAATCAACTCTGTGTTTTATCATGATTTTTAGAAAAAAAAACATAAAAGAGAAGAGTTACCACTTTGGAAATATTACTTACTAATAGCAAAAAATATGCATTTTAAAGTATTGATAATTTGGCTAATTTTTATGAATGGTCCTTCTATGCTTCATTTAATTCTGTGGTCTAGATATGAATAGTGTAATTGTATTATTGCTATCTTGAACTCAAAAATTATTCATCTCAGGTTGCTGACTCATAATTGGGTAATAACCTATTTTCAATGCGCTAGCTTACCATTTTCTGGTAGAGAGGTGTGCCAGTTTGGATGTATTGTGTCCCCCAAAACAACATTATCTTTGATGCAGTCTTGTGGGGACAGATATTTTAGTGTTGATTAGATTGTAATTCTTTGAATGAGCATTTCCATGGAGATGTGACCCACCCCACTGTAGGTTATAACTCTGATTAAATAATTTCCATGGAGGTGTGGCCCCACCCATTCAGCGTGGGCCTTGATTAGTTTACTGGAGCACTATATAAGCTCAGACAGAAGGAGCAAACTTGCTACAGCCTAGAGAGACACTTTGAAGAATGCACAGGAACTGAGAGAGGAGCTGCATATGAGACAATTTGCAGACAGCTGTTGAAAGCACACTCCTGCTCTGGAGAAGCTAAGACAGGAGAAATGCCCAAGAACAAGAGTGATGTTTTGGAGGAGCTGCAGCCTAGAGAGGAACATCCTGGGAGAAAGCCATTTTGAAACCAGAACTCTGGAGCAGACACCAGCCACATGCCTTCCCAGCTAAGAGAGGTTTTCTGGATGCCATTGGCCATCCTCCAGTGAAGGTACCCAATTGCTGATGCCTTAACTTGGACACTTCATGGCCTTAAGACTAATTGTGGAGGACTTGGGGCAAGATAGCGGCATAGAGAGGAGTGGAAGCTAAGTAGTCCCCCTGGAACAACTACAAAAAACCAGAAACAACTAGTAAATAATCCAGAATAACTTCGGGGGGACAAACGAGACCATCCACTCATCATACACCAACCTGAATTGGGAGGAATGCCAGAGAACACAGCATAAAATCTGTAAGTAAAACCTGCGGAACCAGGTCGGGAGACCCCCTCCCCCATAGCCCAAGCTGCGGAGCCGCGTGGTGCCAGAGAGAAGCTCTCTCCCAGCAAGCGAATACAGCTCAGCTGAGCTCCAACTGGGGTTTTAAGTAGCGAGTGTGAACTGCTCACTACAGGTACGAATCCCCAAAAAACAGACAGAGGCTTTGGGTGACAACAGACCTTGGAGAGCCGGAGGGTCGACTTGGACTGGGTCTGAAGGGGACTATCCGTTTCTTTTTCAGCTCAGTGGAGAGAGCCCCAGTCATATTCAGTTTCCAGGGCTGTGACTCGGGGAAGGGTGGAGACACCACAAGCAGAGAGCAAGACCATTGAAATGCTAATGACCTCCACCTGGGGGGTGTCTTCTCTAGGAGGAAAGGGGTGGGGCCCTTTCCATTCAGAACCAGACCCCAGAGCCTGGGGGAACACAGCCATACCTCCTCACACCAGTCAAGAATTATAGGCTAACAGGCATCACCTGCTGGGCAGAAAAAGCACAGTGACCTGAGGCATCAAAGGGTGGAGCAATTTTCTAAGTACACACCCTACAGGGAAACCAGATACTGAATATTTCCTCCCTCTGGGACCTGAGCCTGTTCTGGTCTGGGAAAACCTGATTTGGATAACCAAGGAAACCATGCCTAGACAACAGAAAATTACAACCTACACTAAGAAAAACAAAGTTATGGCCCAGTCAAAGGAACAAAAGTACACTTCAACTGAGATACAGGAATTTAAACAAGTAATGCTAAATCAAATCAAAAAGTTTAGAGAAGATATTGCAAAAGAGACAGAGGCTGTAAAGGAAACACTGGGCATATATACAGCAGAAATCAAAAGTTCAAAAAAACAACTAGTAGAATCTATGGAAATGAAAGGCACAACACAACAGATGAAAGACTAACTGTGTAACTAAATAAACCCCCTTTTTATAAAAGCCAATCCATTTCTGGTGTTTTGCAAAATGGCAGCATTATCAAACCAGAACAAGAGGGTTGATATGAAATGACACAATCACTTGTATGCAGTGGGCCACTTACCCCAAAAGCCTTTCCTTTACTTTCCTCTTCTCCTTACTGCCTGCTTCTTGGATTTCCTGGCAAACATGGAACATCTCCTTGCTCTAAATTTGGGCTCTTTCCAGTAGAAGTAAATTTTGATTTCAGCTGTCCATGAATCACCAATGGGTTCCATTACACTATATTGAAATACCTCCAAGACCAAGTCAACGTTTAAGGTGTTACTGCCACATTCTGCTTTGGTGGAGAGATATCCATTTACTTTTTTTTTTTTTTTTTTTTGGTATGTAGTTTGCAATAGGTATATTTTCCTCCATATGTCCCTCTATTATTAGATTCTAGTTATAGTGTCATACATTTGTTCTCATGCATGAAAGAGATTTCTAATATTTGTACAGTTAATCTTGGACATTATCCACCACAAGATTCACTGTTTTATACATTCCCATCTTTTAACCTCCCACTTTCCTTCTGGTGACGTATGTGACTCTGAGCTTCCCCTTTCCACCACATTCATGCACCATTCAGCACTGTTAGTTATTCTCACAGTAACGTGCTACCATCACCTTTGTCCACTTCCAAACACTGAGGTTCAACCTAGTTGAACACTCTACTCATAATAAGCAATCGCTCCCCATTCTTTAGCCTCATTCTATATCCTGGTAACTTATATTTCATGTCTATATGTTTACATATTATAATTAGATTGTATCAGTGAGACCCTGCAATATTTATCCTTATGTGTCTGATTTATTTCACTCAATGTAGTGCCCTCAAGATTTCTTCAACAACCTGTCTTTTTTTTTAAGATGGGTTTTTTGTTCCCCTACCATATTTTCCATCCTAAGTAAACAATCAATGGTTCCCTGTATAGTTACATATTTTTGCATTCGCCACCATCACCACTATCTATATAAGGACATCTCTATTTCTTCCACAAAGGAGGAAGAATCAAAGTAGGTAGAGAGACAAAAGAAGAAGAAAAAGAAAGAAAAAAAATGACAGCTAAAGAGCAACAAAAGGAAAGACAGAATTAAACTAAAGTAGAATAAAAGAGTCAGACAACATCACCAATGCCAAGAGTCCTGCACCCCTCCCTTATGTCCCCCACTTATAGTCATTTAGCTTTGGTGTATTACCTTTGTCACATTAAAGTAAGCATAATACAAAGTTTCTCTTAACTATAGTCTCTAGTGTGCATTGATTTTATTTTTCCCCCAATACCACCCTATATTTAACACCTTGCAAGGTTGACATTCATTTGTTCTCCCTCATGTAAAAACATATTTGTACATTTTATCACAATTGTTGAGCACACTAGGTTTCACTGAGTTATATGTTCCCAGTCTTTATCTTTCCTCTTTCCTTCTGGTGTCCCACAGGGTCCCAACCTTACTCTTTCAACCATACTCACAGTCATCTTTGTTCAGTGTACTTACATTCCTGTGCTCTGTCACTCAAATTGTGCTCCAAACCTCTCACTCCTGCCTTTTCCTATCTGTCTGTAGTGCTCCCTTTAGTATTTCCTGTAGAGCAGGTATCTTGTTCACAAACTCTCATTTTCTGTTTGTCAGAGAATATTTTAAACTCTCCCTCATATTTGAAGGACAGTTTTGCCGAATATAGGATTCTTGGTTGGCGGTTTTTATTAAGTGTCTTGGCATAGGTCTATTCAGATCTATTCTGTTTGGGGTATGCTGCACTTCTTGGATGCATAATTTTATGTCTTTCATAAGAGATGGGAAATTTTCATTGATTATTTCCTCTATTATTGCTTATGCCCTTTTTCCCTTCTCTTCTCCATCTCGGACACCCATGACATGTACATTCATGTGCTTCATGTTGTCATTTAATTCCGAGATATTGCTCATATTTTTCCATTCTTTTTCCTAGCTCTTCTTTTGTGTGTAGGATTTCAGGTGTCTTGTTCTCCGGTTCCTGAGTGTTTTCTTCTGCCTCTTGAGATCTGCTGTTGTATGTCTCTGTGCCGGTTTGAATGTATTATGTCCCCCAAAACGCCATTATCTTTCACGTAATCTTGTGTGGGCAGATGTATCAGTGTTGATTAGATTGTAATTCTTTGAGTGTTTCCTTGGAGATGTGCCCCACCCAACTGTGGGTGATGACTCTGATTGGATGGTTTCCATGGAGGTGTGACCCCCACCATTCAGGGTGGGTCTGAATTATTCACTGGGGCACCATATAAGCTCAGACAGAAGAAGCTAGCTTGCTACAGCCAAGAGGAACACTTTGAAAAATGCCCAGAAACTGAGAGTAGCTGCAGATGAGAGACGGTTTGAAGAAGGGTGTTGAAAGCAGACTTTTGCTCCAGGGAAGCTAAGAGAAGATAGACACCCCAAGAACAACTAAGAGTGACATTTTTGAGGAACTGCAGCCTAGAGAGGAACATCCTGAGAGGAAGCCATTTTGAAACCAGAACTTCAGAGCAGATGCCAGCCATGTGCCTTCCCAGCTAACAGAGGTTTTCTGGACACAATTGGCCATCCTCCAGTGAAGGTACCCAGTTGCTGATGTGTTACCTTGGACACTTTATGCCTTAAGACTGTAACTGTGTAACCAAATGAACCCCCTTTTATAGAAGCCAATCCATTTCTGGTGTTTTGCATTCCAGCAGCATTAGCAAACTAGAACAGTCTCCACTGTGTTTTTCATCTCTTGTGTTCTGCCTTTCATTTCCATAGATTCTGCTGGTTGTTTTTTCAAACTTTCAATTTCTACCTTATGTTCACCCAGTATTTTCTTTATAGACTTTGTCTCTTTTGTTATATCTTCCCTGAACTCATTGATTTGTTTTTTTATTTGATTTAGCACATTTCTTTGAAAATCTTTGATACATTGCTTCATTAAAGTGAAAAAAAAAAATCTCAACTGTGTTTTGATTGAGATGTAAGTTTGTTCCTTTGACTGAGCCATAATTTTGTTTTTCCTAGTATAGATTGTAGTTTTCTGTTGTCTAGGCATCTGGTGTCTTGGTTACTCCAATCAGATTTTCCCAGACCAGAATGGGTTCAGGTCTCAGAATGGGGTTATATTCAGGGTGTATCTTAGAAGAATGACGAACTTTTCCTGTGAGGTCTCCAGTCACTGTCTTTTTCCTAACCTGCCCAGCAGGTTGTGCCTGTCAGCCTGTTGCTTCCAAATGGTGTAAGGCGGTGTGGCCCCTTCAGTTTCTGTTTTGGCTGTTTTCCCCCTGGCTCTGTGGTCTGGTTTTGAAGGGAAAGCTGGGCCCCACCTCCTCACTCTTAGGGAAGATACAACCCTAGGGAGTTATCATCTGCATTTGAGTAGTCTCTCTGCTGGTTATCTCCACCCCTGTCTGGGTCACAGCTGTGCAAACTGAAAATGGCTGTGGCTCTCTCCTCTGAGCCCCTCAGGTTGAGAAAGAGGAAAAGGGACAGAAAGCCCACTTTTAGAGCCAGTACATGGTCCCAGTTTCACTTGTCAACCAGAGGTAACACCTGTTCTTCTGGGCTGTCCCTCCCTTGACTGATGAGTCTTCTGGTTCTTTAAGGTCAGTCATCACTAAAAACCTCTGTCTGCTTGTCAGGGATTTGCTGCTTGCATTGAGCACTCAACATTTATTAATCAAAACCCCAGTTGGAGGTGGACTGAGGTATATTTGCTTGTTCGGAGAGTGTGCTTTTCTACTACAGCAAGGTTTTGCAGTTCAGGCTTCTGTTGGGGGAGGGGGCTTTTGGCACAGGTCCACAGTTTTTACTTAAAGATCTTATGATGTGATCTCAGGCATTCCTCCCAATTCAGGTTGTGGTGTACGATGTGTGGACAGTCACGGTTGTCCCCACAGCAGTTATTCCAAATTATTTACTAGTTGTTCCTTGTTGTTTATTAGTTGTTCCAGGGGACTGACTAAATTCCACTCCTCTCTATGCCACCATCTTGCACCCATCTCCATTTACTTTTATGAAGATCATCTTAGATTCAGAGCAATACAAATAAAACTTATTATTTCCAGAACAGTATCTACATTCGTGACCAATAATTACATATTATATATTCATACCTTATCATGTTGTCATCACAGGTGATGGTGCAGTTATCACATCAGATGCCCTGACTCTAGCATTTATTTGAGTCATGTTGTTAGAGACTCAAGTGTGATTTATTTGGAAGTTTATGTTTTTAAACCTGTTGAGGTAGAAAGCAGTTTTTAAAATGTAAAGGTGAAGATGACAATGTGAATGATTAAGTTTAGGGAGGCTTAAAGAGAAAGTTCTGGGCTGGGCTTGGCTGGGTGTGAGGGTATATGAGTTTAAACCTGGCTCGACTGCTGTCGCTGAGTTCAGTCCATTGAATTAAAAGATAGCACTAGATGAACTCTAATGAGACAGAGCTAAAAGAATTCTGGTGATTGAACCTAAAAGTGTACATCTTCAAAAGAAGATTTCACTAGGGAAAAACAAATAAAGAAACAAAACACAAGAAGAAATAGTATAGCAATCTCAGGGTCTGCTGAACAAGTGCTCTTTATTCTGCTAATGTAACATTCCAACTCACTCTCTGTGTCTTAATTGCTTATTTCTGTCTAGAGGGCTTTTGAATTTGAGTTCTGAGGTCATGTCTCTCCCACAGGTGGAGTTCAATTGTGTCTTATTATTCTCAGGGATTTTCTAACTTACCTCCAGACTGGTAATTATCATTGTTCCCTACACAGCATCTGTATAAAGATTATTTTCCTATCACTATCTCTGTATAGCATTTCAAAATGCATAACAGCTACTGAAAATCTGGAAGGGAAGCATGAAAATTAATCAGACAGAAAAAGCTGATGAAGTTGATGTTTAATGATGTTTAATGTGCGTTCATCTTGTGGGATGCCCCAAATGTAGAAAATGCAGGAAAAATATGTAACAACACCAGGCCTAGGCTGTAAAAATCAGAGTGCCTGCAATATACCAAAAATGAGAAAGAAACTTGAAAGGTGGAAACAAGACAGGGTAGCTTGAGGAAGATAATCATGACTCAAAAATATACACAGGGCAATGCTGCGCAAAAAGTGAAAGACATCTAGTGCTCCAGAGCCAGAGACAGTGGATCCTGGAAAAGAAGGTGACCCCATGGAAAGGACGATGGTTAGATTAGGTAAGTGACCTGAAAGCTTGCATATCTGCATATGCATATAATCATCCACCAATTTGGGACAGGTGGCAGCCAATAAATGTGTCTGCATCCAGGTAGGAGCACTGGGTGTAGAAACTTAGTTTGGAGAAACAGGGTTGCAACATTGACTGCTGACAATGAGTGGGAAGACTGAAAAACATTCAATTTCAGAGACTTATGTAGAGCAAACATCCTTTCACTGAACATCTCTGAAGCACAGATCTCCCACTAACCCACCTCATTCAAGATAAGGACATTTCAAAGCATCAAGGAGTTATTGAATTATATTGGGGATATTCCCCTCTACCCACCAAAGCCTGGAACAATCTGCCATCGTGGTATGTCATATTACCCTCTCAACTAAGCAGATGACATTAACACCTAATGTTCCTATTATTTAAACAAGGTATGCAAATATGCTTTTTCTGCTTATCTGCAACAAAAAAGAACTACCACATAACATAAGAAATCGCTCTGGCTTAAGCTTCTAATTTTAAAAATCATTTTTACGTTTCTTATATTCCTGAAAAGACTTAAGGAAAGAGGTGACTTCAGGGATCTCAAATAAGGTAAAACGTATGTGAATAGGTGATATCACAGGCCCAAAATTTATTCCTAAAGAAAGTAACAGAAGGTTCACCAATTAAGTGTATTCCTTTATTACTCATACATTTAAAATTAAGTTTAAACAACTGCTGCAAAAGAAAAGAAAGGAAAATAGAGACACATCCCAAAGTAATTTAGGCAGAGAATAAAAATATATATGCAGGACCCCCCTGAGGAGCTGGGGGAAAATGCAGAAGTGTTGGGCTTCCTCACCTGGGTTGTTGGTGATGTTCTCACAAACATTGAGGACTGGCAGTTTGGTATAATGAGCCTTCTATCTTGGAACTTGCCCTTATGAAGCTCGTTACTGCAAAGGAGAGGCAAAACCTGCTTATAATTGTGCCTAAGAGTCTCCCCCTGAATGCCTCTTTGTTGCTCAGATATGGCCCCATCTCACTCTAGCTAAGCCGACTCGACGGGTGAACTCACTGCCTTCCCCACTATGTGGGATCTGACTCCCAGGGGTGTAAATCTCCCTGGCAATGCAGGATATGACTCCCGGGGATGAATCTGAACCTGGCATCATAGGGTTGAGAACATCTTCTTTTATTTTTTTTTTTGTTAGTTACAGTCTCTAGTTTACATTGATTACATCCCTCCCCCAATGCCTCCCCATTTTTAACACCTTGCAAGGTTGACATTTTCTTGTTGCCCTCATAAAAGAACATATTTGTACATTTTATCACAATTGTTGAACACTAGATTTCACCAAGTTACACAGTCCCATTCTTTATCTTTCCTCCTTTCTTCTGGTGTCTCACATGCTCCCAACCTTCCTCTCTCAACCGTATTCATAGCTATCTTTGTTCAGTGTACTTACATTGCTGTGCTACCATCTCCCAAAATTGTATTCTGAACCACACACTCCCGTCTTCTCCTATCACTCTGCATTGCTCCCTTTATTAATTCCTGTAGAGCAGGTGTCTTGTTCACAAAGTCTCTCATTGTCTGTTTGTCAGAAAATATTTTGAGCTCTCCCTCATATTTGAGAGACAGCTTTGCTGGATATAGGATTCTTGGTTGGAGGTTTTTCTCTTTCAGTGTCTTAAATATATCACACCACTTCCTTCTTGCCTCCATGGTTTCTGCTGAGAGATCTGCACATAGTCTTATCAAGCTTCCTTTGTATGTGATGGATTGCTTTTCTCTTGCTGCTTTCAGGATTTTCTTTTTGTCTTTGACATTTGATAATCTGATTATTAAGTGTCTTGGCGTAGGCCTATTCAGATCTATTCTGTTTGGAGTACGCTGAACTTCTTGGATCTGTAATTTTATGTCTTTCATAAGAGATGGGAAATTTTCATTGATTAGTTCCTCTATTATTGCCTCTACCCCTTTTCCCTTCTCTTCTCCTTCTGGGATACCAATGATACGTAGATTCTTGTATTTTGTTTCATCTTTAAGTTCCCAGAGATGTTGCTCATATTTTTTCATTCTTTTCTCCATCTGCTCCTTTGCACATAGGCTTTCAGGTGTTTTGTTCTCCAGTTCTTGAGTGTTTTCTTCTGCCTCTTGATGTCTGCTGTTGTATGTTTCCATTGTGTCTTTCATCTCCTGTGTTGTGCCTTTCATTTCCTTAGATTCTACTAGTTGTTTTTTTGAACTTTCAATTTCTGCCGTATATATGCTCAGTGTTTTCTTTACAGCCTCTATCTCTTTTGTGAAATATTTGCTAAAGTTTTTGAGTTGATTTAGCATTGGTTGTTTAAATTCCTGTATCTCAGTTGAAGTGTATGTTTGTTCCTTTGACTGGGTCATAGCTTCGTTTTTGTTAGTGTAGGTTGTAGTTTTCTGTTGTCTAGGCATCTGACCTCCTAGGCCACCCCAGTCAGGTTTTCCCAGATGAGAACAGGTTCAGGTCACAGAAGGAGGAAATATTCAGTATCTGGTTCCCCTGATGGTTTTCTTATAGAGGATTAATACACCTTTGCTTTTCTGTTTGGCAGGTGCAGTCTGTCACTGCCTGTGTAAGGGGGTGTGGCCTGTGGCTCTCCTCCCCAGGCTTTGGGGTCTGGTTCCAGAAAGGCGGGTGGTAAAGCTGGGACCCTCCCTTTCCTTTGGGGAGCTATGCCCCCTCCAGAGAGGTCACTGCCTATCAGGAAGTTCTTTGTTTCTTTGACTCTGCTGATCAAAGTATTTTGATTTTAAAATAGTTGAATCTGTCTTCACTGCAAAGCACTGCAGGCTGAAAGCGGCTGCAGTTTTCTCCACAGAAAGCAAAAGGGACAGAAAAGCTCCCAGGTTCACCCGTCAGCCTCTGGGCTTCTCATCCTGAGACAGATATGTCCCCCGACTCTCCCAAGGTCAGTTGTCCCCAAAAGCCTCTGTCTGCTTGTTGAGGATTCACTGTCTGTATTTAGCAGTTAACATTAAAATCCCAGATGGTGCTGGGCTGCGGTACACTAGCTTATTCGGAGAGTGCTGCTCTCTAGCTCCGCGAGGCTTCCGTGAGGGAGGGGCTCTCGGCTCTCGGCTCTCAGCATGGGTCCGCAGTTTTACTTACAGATTTTATGCTGTGATCTCGGGCATTCCTCCCAATTCAGGTTGGTGGATGCTGAGTGGGCAATCACGTTGGTTATTTACTAGTTTTGTTGGTCATTTATGAATTGTTCTTGGAGGGACTAACAGTTTTCCACTTCTCTCTATGCCGCCATGTTTTCTCCCTGGAGAACATCTTCTTGACCAAAAGCAGGATGTGAAATGAACCAAAATAAAGCTTCAGTGGCTGAGAGATTTCAAATGGAGTCAAGAGGTCACTCTGGTGGGCATTCTTACACACTATACAGATAACCCTTTTTAGGTTTTAAGGTATTGGAATAGCTAGAAGTAAATACCTGAAACTATCAAACTCCAACCCAGTAGCCTTGACTCTTGAAGACAATTGTTTAACAATGTAGATTACAAGGGGTAACAGTGAGATTGTGAAAACCTTGTGGATCGTACTCCCTTTATCCAGTGTACGGATGGATGAGTATAAAAATGGGGACAAAAACTAAATGAAAATTAGAGTGAGGGGTGATTTGGGTGTTCTTTTTTACTTTTATTTTTTATTCTTATTTTTACTTTCTCTGGTTTAAAGAAAATGTTCAAAAAATAGATTGGGGTGATGAATGCACAACTATATGATGGTACTGTGAACAGTGGATTGCACACCACAGATGATTGTACGATATGTGAATATATCTCAATAAAATTGAATTAAAAAAAAAAAAAAGAAAGAAAAGAAAGGCGTCAGGCAAAAGGAGAGGAAAATGACAATCTGGAATTGACCTGTCTTCTATTCTACGGCTACAGCCATTAGACTGATTTTCCTTTTAGTCTCTCCAAGTGGCAATGCAGAGTAGTTTTTCACAGGTTTAGAAGTAAAATTTCAGATCTTCTATCCCCTGACTCAGTGACTTTAGAGACCTCACCTATTCTCAATTTCCCCAGCCCTGAAATGGGAATAATGGTAACTATTTTACAAATTTGCCATGAAGGCTATGTAAAATGATGAATTTAAAGGACAATGTCTTCCAAATTATCAGCACTTAATAAATGATATATGTTGCCATTATTAATATCCATTATCCATTCTTTATTAATGATTTTTGAAGACCAGTCTTTAATTTGTTCTCTGCATCCACACTGTCAAATCTCTGTTTAACTAGGGAGTGGGGATAGAATATAAACTATTTGAATGACTGCTTCCAGAAGGATCACTAACATAAGAGTTTGAAGATTAGTTCATTATCATTGGATAAAATGGCACAGAATTACCATTATAAGTCAATATCCCCAGGCTTATGACTAAATACCAAACACTTAATACATCCTCAAAAATAACATTAATCTAAACATTTCACTCTTCAATAATCCCCAAAAAGATCTTTAGTAACTTCTGTACATATTTATGTTTTAAAGTTACTTTTAGTTTCTTTTGAGTAAGAGCTAAAGTAATGCATATGAAGATTATTAATTTCCTTTGTAATTGCGTGTTTGTGTGCTGTCACGCAATTTTTTGCTGTTTCTCAAAATAGAATTAACATTTCTAGAAGAGGCAGATTTGGTTGCAGTGATCTCTGTGTGAGCCCCATTTTCCTCACCTTGATTCTTCTAAGCACAGCTCTTTTTGGAAAGTAGGTATTTGATAAATGATTGATACTCTGACTCAAACACTGAATTTGTTGTTCCTGACGATTTCTAGCTCAAAGCTCAGATGGCATGTGTTCTGTAACCAGTATGCATTTAGTGTAGGTTGTTTGTGACTGACTTCCCTTTATTCAGAAAATATTGAGTGCAAACTCTTCCCAACAAGTTTGCTAGATGCTGCATATAGATGAGCTATGTTCTCACACTATCGTACCACAATGTGTTATTTGATCACAAAAGTTAATCTACCTGGAGAATAATTTTATATACAAGGGCTTAAATGACACATACGTGCTGATAACTCCCCAAACCATAATCTAGTCCAGGCTCAAAAGTGCAAAAATCCAGTTACCAAAGTACAACCTGCTTTCTAGACATTACACCCCCACCCTCATGTGTGCACGTGTAAAAGCTCTACCTCCGCTTCTCTCCCATGAAGTTTCTCAATTTTTTGACCATTGTTATGGTTGGTGATCTCTGTCTGCAAAGCACTTCCCTCTGTCTTTCCATGGAAAATGCCAGATTTATTGTAGTATCACTATCTTGAGACAGTTTTTCCTGACTCCTCTGTGTGAGTTTGAAGTTGTTATGTGCCTCAGAAAAGGCCCTGTTTTTTTTTTTTTTTTTTAACCCTGTGGGTGCAGACCTATTGTAGGTGGGAACTTTTGGTTAGGTTCTTTCAACTGAGATGTAACTCACCCCATTCAAGGTGGGTCTTACTCCTTAATCCTTTTACCAGAATCCTCTATGAGAGGATAAAGGACACACAGCAAAAGCCCAGAGAAGTCAGAGAAGCCCCAGAGAACCTGAGAGGAAGCCACAGAAGCCAGGAGTTGGAAGCAATGAAACCCGAGAGCGAAGGAGCAGCAGACGCTGGCCAGTGCCTTCCCATGTGACAGAAGTGTCCCAGATGTCGGTGGCCTGTCTTCAGAATCCAGGTATCATCCTGTTGATGCCTTAATTGGGACATTTTCATGCCTAAAAAGTGTAAATTGTAAGTTAATAAATCCCCATTATAGAAGCCAACCATTTCTGGTATCTGGCATTCCACAGCTTTAGCAAACTGAAACATCCTCTTCAAACTGAATTCTGAACATCCTCTATCACCACATCTATCAATAGCAAAGTAATCATCAAATGGTATTTCACTACTATTTTACTCCTATGTACCTCCCATTAATCAGACAATTCTTGAGAGTAATGACAGAGCAGAGGGGTAATATCATATATTACCTGATTTGTTTTTCATTTTAGAGTAATCTTTCTCTTCTGCAAATGCAAAGCCATTACTCCTTTAAAAAGTACCCTTAAATTTGAGGCTCATTGCCCCTTAGAAAAGAAAAATTGAAAGTATGCAGGGAAAATAGAGATTAAAATTTTGATTTAAAGTTTAAAAATAGCTTTAAAAGTCAGATTATTGGAGCTCCAACATGTAAAGAACTGACAGTCTTGAGTCTTCTAATTCGACA
The DNA here is from genome assembly GCF_015220235.1 of Choloepus didactylus. Classification (NCBI taxonomy): domain Eukaryota; kingdom Metazoa; phylum Chordata; class Mammalia; order Pilosa; family Megalonychidae; genus Choloepus; species Choloepus didactylus. The sequence continues at coordinate 8,593,929 of NC_051322.1, forward strand.
AAAAAAAGGTGGATGAAATAAAAAAAAAAAGTTGGATAAAAAAAAAATTACGTTCTTGGACCCATCAGTGAGCAGAGTTTGTGGGACAAACTTCCACAATCAAGAAAGAAAGGCACATCCACAGCTGAGAGCTGCTCACCTAGAGCAGAAATCACTGGAGTGAACTTGTGGGTAAGTCAGTAGAAATCTCCCAAACAGAAGACAAAAAGAAAAAAAGAAAGAAATAACAAAGAAGAACATCCAAAACTGTGACAATATCAAAAAGTATAACATATACATAATTGGAATAATTGGAAGCCCACATATTTTACAGAGCTTCAATCATTGTACTACTGCCCCCTGGAGTAAGCTTAGGAATTTGGAAAATCATTTTAATGTAAAAGACCGCCATCAAAAAAAATCAAATATTTAAAGGCAACTAGGGAGAAACAGAAATATTCAGAGATCAGACCTATAATATCAAATGTGCTGTTGCTATTCAGAGGAAAATGCAGTACATGGCATCTATGAACAAGAAAAGAATTCAGAAAAAGAAAAAAAAAACATTTCTCACCATTTCAAAACATGACATAAATCTCATTAAGAGTTTGCAATGACAAAGTTAAGAAAATCTTGATAAAGCAGAGAAAAAGACAAAATAAGGATAAAAAATACAGAATAAACAATTAATTTGATGGCCAGTCCATCCAAATAATAGGAATTTCAGGAAAAAATAAAAAGAGAAGATAGAATATAGGAAGGGAAGAAATAATTTAAGATTATTTCATAAAATTTGTTCTGGCTTGCCAGAGCTGCCGTTATGCAAAAAACCAGAAATGGTTTGACTTTTATAAAGATTTATTAGGTTACAAGCTTAGAGTTCCAAGGCCATAAAAGTGTCCAATCTAAGGCATCAACACAAGGATACCTTCACTGAAGAAAGGCTGATGGCGGCCGGAACACCTCTGTCAGCTGGGAAGGCATGTGGCTTGCATCTGCTGGTCCTTTGCTCCTGGGTTCTGATTTCAAAATGGCTTTCTCCAAAATGTCTCTGGGCTTCTCTCTCTTAGCTTCTCTTCCTCAGCCTCTGTGCATCCTTGCTTGTTCTCCCAGGGTGTTTATCTCCAAGCATCTGAGGGTCCTCTCTTAGCTTCTCCAGGGCAAACTCTGGGCTTCATCTGTAAGCTTAGCATCTAAAAATGTCTTTCTGTCTGTATCTTCAAGTGTCTCCAAGCATTAGCTCTTAGCTTCTCCTGGGAGCAAACGCTGGATTACATATCTTAGTTTCTCTCCAAAATGTCTCTCTCAGCTTCTCTGAACACCTTCTCTCCTTGAGCTCTCTTAAGGGATTCCAGTGATCTAATTAAGACCTACCCAGAATGGGCAGAGTCACATCTCCATGGAAATGATCTAATCAAATGGTCTCACCTACAATTGGGTGGGTCACATCTCTGTGGAAACAACCTAATCAAAAGGTCCCACCCTAATCAAAAGACTAATAAGTCTGCCCCCACAAGACTGAGTTAAAGAACTTGGCTTTTGTGGGAGACATAATAGATTCAAACCAGCACAAAATTCTTGAAGTAATTTAATTCACATTGAAGATTTTGAGATTAATGTTAGGTAATTTTGGTTATTCTGTATATTTTTATGATGAATGTAAACTATTTGTATAATTATTAAAATACATTTTTGAAATATAATTTTGATTTTACAAGAGCTGGACTCTTCAGAAAATGTAAGATTTTCTTTAAATATCAAGATCAATGCCTGGAAAATTTAGAATGTAAAGTTCAAAGAATAAACCACTGTGTGGAGAAGAATATATGAAGATAAAGGAAAATATCCCCACCTCTCAGATAACCTATAAGAATTCTTTGGATCTGTGGAAAGAACTTTGGAAGAATGCAGAGATTAAAGTAAGAATATGAGATGTGATTGTGGACTCCAAAAACCTGGAGACCTGGGGATGAAAACAGTCTGGAAACTTTTGAGGATCATATTGGGCAGGTTTGTGCATTACTGCATGGGATGTAAGACTTCAACATACCTAATCTCAGTCATGACTCTAGAAGAAGAAAATGGAGAAGGGAGAAAATAGGGAATAAATATTGCATTGAAAACAGAATTTTAAATTGGATTTTAAAACTAGAATTACCTGGATTTAGAATGATTAATTATCTTTTTCCCTAAAATGAGGGCTCAAATGCTGAATTTAAGTCATATAGGGAAAAATACAATTCTCTGTCTGTTCAGTTAAATTCTATGATTGAAAAAAAATCAAAACTACCTGATACATTACAAAAGAAGATCTCTGTTTAGTGCATAATCACACATTGCTTAATTCAACCTTAAATGGAAAATGGAGTGAACTGGCTCCATAACAGGTTGACCCTTTTAGAGAAAAGGTGTGAAGTGAGGATAATCTCTAAAATCACTTCAAATCTAGAAAAAAAATGGATTAAAAGAGACTGAGTCAGGATCAGGTACACACCCATCAATTTTTTTAGAATTTCTATATTTAGTCGTGGCTCCTGAGTGATCTCACTGTGTGCCCTACACATCACTGCTACACCTTGATGGTGACACTTTTGGGTCTCAGCAACATCCCTGGGGCCAACCAGAAGGAACATTTAACTTTCTCTTCTGAGAAACACGTGACAGTTCATGCTGCGATGGATAGATCGCATTTTCATGCCCTCCACTCCTTCTATCCTCTTAGGGCACTGAGGCTTTACTTTGGAATGTGGTTAAGGTTGCCCTGAATTGTAGGGGACCATGCTATGAGGGGACTGGAAATTCAAAAAGGTATTTCACCGATATTAATGTGCTCTCGACATTTTCTTCAGCAAAGAGCCCGCGATACATGATAGGTACTCAGATAATACTTACTGAAGGATAAATGAATTACTAATCAATGCATTGTTCTGATATAATATATAATTTGGGATGAGAAAGTTTTCTTTGTCTGGTATTAGTATAGTTAAATCAGACATATTTTCATTAGTTGTTTTCATGATAGAATTTTTAAATTATTGTTATTTAATTTTCAACATTTCAGTATTCTTATATTTAACATATATCTCTTTTAGGCAGAATTTAGTTTTTTGTTCATTTAAATCCATCCTGATAATATAGTATTTTAATTAATTTAGTCTATAATTTAATGTAATCACTAATGTTTCATTATAAATCTACCAAACCAACGTTTGATTTCTATGTCTTCCATCAGTTTTAAGCCTCATTTATTTCCTCTCTTGACTTGATTTGGGTTAATTGAATACACTGACTGCTAATTAGTTTGTTTAACAGCATTTTACATTTCTGTGTGTTTTCCATAGAGATAACAGCATGACATCCTTGAATTCTTAAAATTTAATGTAGCTTAGTATTTTTACATCCTGGTAGGGCAAATATGCTCCATGTCCCTCGTCCACCTTGGATATATCAGGGTTCACCACAGAATATGTGTGTGTTTATTCACATATACACACATGAACATATATCTGTATATTCATATGCATATGTAAATGTGTATTCTCTGTATGTGTGTGTGTGTCTATTTATGTATCTATTTTAAGGAATTGGCTCATGTGGTTGGGGTGCTGGCATGTCTGAAATCCATAGTGTGGGCCAGCAGGCTGGAGTTGACCTCTTAGTCTTGAAACAGAACTTGTACTTCTCCAATAAACCTCTGTTTTGCTCTTAAGTCCTTCAATGAATAGATGAGGCAACCACATTACTGATGATAATTCCTTTACTTAAAGTCAGTCGATTATAGATGCTAATCCCATCTACAAAATATCTCTGCAGCAACATCTAGATCAATGTTTGACCAAACCATGGCACATTAACTTAGGCAAGTCGATGCATAAAATCAACCACCTTAGTCCATTCCTTGTCAATTGAAACCCATACACACTGTCTTAAAGCGTATTTAGTGAAGAAATGAAGACAATAACAAAGCCATGCTTCTGCCTGACATGTTACAGCTGCCCTGCATACAACTAAATATGCACTAAACTTTTCCCAAAAAAAAGATGCTAGCCCTTGGTAATGTACACTCTTCTCCTTAATATCCTGTAACTTAAATATTATGAAGTAATATCAACAATATTTAAATTGAATAATCTGAAGTTAATACATCATATATTATATGATAAGGAAATAAAAGAGGGAAGAAAGCAAAGCAAACAAACATATTCAACATGGCAATGAAGAGTACTCAAACCATACAGTCCTCTTTTCTGCAACGGATCACATTGTCATAGCTGGGGTTTATAACTACCTTTTCCCAACTACACATTTCCACATTCCCTTTTTCTCCAGCAAGCAGCTCAGCTTTGCCTGGTGGGCTGAACCAAAGCTTCATTTCTGGAGCCTGGGCCTTAGTAGTCCTGTCTGAATTTGCTTGTAGTTTTCCACTGAGTTTAATCACAGGGCATGGAGGGAGTTAGAGGCCCTCGGGGATCTCCAGTGTTACCAACACACTCTTTCTTACCTCCAGCACAATTCACCCTGACAATTGGGATCAATCACTCCAGCCAGTACACTTACTCCCTTCTTTGCCTGGTGATTCAGAAGCATGAAGACCAAAGTGGTTGAGTGAGTTTTAATTTCCAGTTCAATGGAATCATTATTGTGTGTCCTGGTAGCATCACTCCTCCCATTGGAACTAAGACCTATAGACCATCAGAGCATAAAGCCTCAGGGACAAGGAGCAAAATTTTTTCGAGTGCATCACTAGGGGAAATAGTGAGGGGTGCCACTCCTATTTCCACCCCTTGATACCTGGACCTGTGCATCCTGACTATGGGAAAAATAGCATCATAGATCAGACCCTAATTTAGAGCATATACAGCCCCTGGGAGAACATTCCCCAGTCCTGTAAGGTATTCCCATCAATCTGGTGCTATAACTGAGTCTTTGAAAGTCTATTCCTCAATTCAATTAAGCCAACTGCTTCAAGATGTTGGTGAACGTGGTAATACCACCAAATTCCATGAGCATGGACCCATTGTCACACATAATTTGCTCTGAAGTGAGTTTCTTGATAAGAAGCAAAGCTGTGTGGAATATCATGATGACATAATTCCATAGATGGTAAGTTTTGTCATACAAGGGAGGAAAATCTGCACCCAGAGAAGTTTCTATACCAGTGAGAACAAAGTGCTGCCCCTTTCATGATGGAAGTGATCCAATCTAAAAAACCTGCCACCATGTAGCTGGGTTTTCTCTTCCTGATTCAATCATTGTAGGGAACTCCCCAAAGGTAATAGCTGTGAGCTGTGAAAGAGAAAATGTGGCAGAAGTGGGGTTCATAAGTATTTGGGCTACTTCCTCATGTAACTTTCTGTTGCCTACAGGGCTTGCTCAAGCCAGATCTTGCATATACCACTTCCATTTGTTGATGGAGTGGTGCTGCGCACAGGCAACTTTATGGCGTGGTGGTCCAGGCAACACCCAGCTCATGATGGGCAGCTCAGGCTCAGGCTGTGTGGTAACTTATTGGCTCATGGTTAAGTGATCTGTCTCTACAAAGAACCAGTAGCAAAACAAAGCCATTTCTCCATAGAAGAGTAGGCATCCATAGTGGATGGCCGAGCTTTGCTCCAAAATCTGGTTCTGCATTGTAATTCCCTTACAGCATCCTGCCAATCTCTAAGTAGCATCTCTGCTGCCACTGCATCACCGGACATCCTGGATCCTGTGGCCAAATTGGCAGGGCATTTAACACAGCAGCCTGATACATCACAGAGCCTTCTCTTGCTTTGGTCCTCGCTCAAAAGTAGCAGCTTTTCATACCACTATTAGCTTACATCTGTTCCCTTAGGAAGCACCTAATTTCATTTTATCCATGAAAACTAATATAGAATGTTGTGAATTATTTTAGAATCAGGTTTAGGTTCTAAAGAATACATTGGAAAGGATTTGATTGATTTTGAATTTGAATCACATCCTTAAATGTGCATTCTATAAAATTTAGATAAAACTAATTTAGTGAATTTAAACAGTTTAAGTGCTGAGGGTATCCTGTGGATGGGGGATGGGCCCTCCCCACAATCTGGTTGGAGGTCAAGACTGTAGAACACACACACATGCACACACACTCACACAGGTATGGAAAGGTTTATTACCCATATCATGAGGCTGTCGTGGGAACCTGTCTTAAAATGGCCTCTGTGAACAGAGAAATAGAAAGGAGACTGGCTTGGGTTTTTTACTGTGTTTGGGGGAGGGTGGGGGCTTACAAGGATTCAAATCACCTCTGATACCAAAGGAGAGAGCACAGAGCACAGGCTCTCTTATCAGCTTGCCCAGATGTGTTGCAGGAGGGAAAGAGGGACGAATGAGATGTAAAATCTTTCAGCAGTCAAATATCCAAAAATAAACTCAAGCTCTTTATTAGACGGTAATGTAATTAAAATTTACCCTTGAGAAAAAAAATTTTAAAAAAAGAATTAAGATATTATTTCATATACTCTGCCTTCTCTTCCTCCTCTTTTCTTCTTTTTCTCTTACTAATACAGCCGTTAGTATCAGCCATCGCTCTCCACTCTCCTGCCAATAAAAACTGATTTCTGAGCAATGAATCATCTTTTAGTTGCTCCAAGTTTCTTGCCAGCTTATGGGGAGATTTTCAGGTTTACTTAGTGCGGCCTTTTATCATCAGCCTTAAGGTAAGTGTGTGGAGGTTCAGGCTGCAGAATGAATCTATGGGTGAATGACAGTTACTATAGCTGGGGCACTAAAGCTCATAAGCTTGGAAGGCATTATTTGCTACTACCTGGCGAGAGACTCAAGCATTGTTTTTTCCTTTTTTTTTTTTTTTTTTTTTTTTTTGTATTTAGCTAAACACAGTGTCCTTTGGGTAATGTCTTGGTTGGAAAAAAAGGAAATGCTTTGAGCTATGCAACTGCAAAGCAAACCATCAATCATCGTTCAATAGATTTCTTATGGTATTTTAAAATGCATGCATTTTGATAAATGCATTTTGAGGAAATGCAAAACATTTGTAAGAGAAGGAAACTGATTTCTTTTAACCTTTGCATGAAGGCATAGTGTTAGATTATGCTAAAGTTTTCATTTCTTATACGCCTATTGAGAGCCACGCTCACTTAATGTGTTTACGAGTACATATACAGAGGCGTGAAGGGAGACAGGGCTTTAAGAATTATGTATAGAAGGGAGTATTTAAATGGAGTTTTACGAACAGCCCCTATCCCAAAGGGAAGGCTGAGAATGGATCGATAGATGGGTTTTACGGTGGTAATGCTTTCAAGGAGACCAGTAGACATATAATTTCCTTAACCACTCTTGGAGGGCAGAGGTGGGTGTTTTATTTATTTATTTACTTGTGGTTGTTTAGGAGATGGAGGACAGAGGCATAATTGAATTGAATTTGCCTCACTGTTCATGTTGCTTCATTCCCGAGTCTCATTTTCTCTGGTACTCCAGCATGGCGAAGCAGAACAGGATATTTCTCTTATGTATGAGATGAGTAATTGTTCTATATGCTGATCGGAGGAAAAATAATAGTTTTGGAACCATTGGGATTCATTGAATGCCTTGGAGACATTTTATGTTCTGAGTAAACTGATTACAAATGTTTCTGGTTCCTTTTGGAGACTGTGAACTTTGAACCTCATTTTTTTCTAATGACAATGTAAGTATTACAAGTAACCTCATACTATCTTGTTTTTCCATTTAGGTTTATGTATTCCTTAAAGTAAACAAAAGTGATAGAGAAAATGAGAAAAGAAAAAGAAGTTCCACAACTAGATATTTACAAAATTTATTCTCCCCTGTGGCTCTTTGCTACCTCATGAAAATAATTATTGTGAACACCAACCTTAATGGCAACAAAGAAAATAAAAGCCTTATGGTTTGGACCAATCCACAAAAGAACACAAAGTTGTATGCCTCTTCTTCTCATTCTCTTATGCTGATTATCAGTGCAGGAATTTTAAACCTAAAAGGGAAAACTGAGCATGGGATACTGTCTTTGTGTTACTGTGCCTGGCTTCCCGTTATGGGTTTTAGTAGTTATCCACTGTTATCCTCTCAAAACCAACTCAGTTATTAGAGACTTGGAGTCATAGAGCTTGCAAGGAGACAGGATGGGAAAGATACATCCAGTGTTGGAAAATGATTGGGAATGCCTGGTGAAAAAGACAACAAATAAAAAAATTACTTGATATTGGAATTTATTTTTATGTATAATACCTCTTTTTCTATAGATTCTGAGCAATTCTTATTATCATTTCTCCTAACAGGAAATAATTTAATCCTTTGCATCAAAGATACATATTTCAAAATTTAATTTTCACAAAGATGAGATGTGGCTGAGAGAAATTGTGTTTCCTTCAACATATCCACCTTTTGTTCCTGCAAATTAAAAAATTATATTTAATGAAGTATTAAAGCATAGAAAATAAATTTGGCAATTGTGAATGTGAAACTTTCCTCATAGGATATGTTCTGTTTGTTATTGCAAGCATATATTAAAATTATATATTTTTGTATAGTGATTTAGTAAATCATTTTGCACTGCTGTTGATTCTTTTGCTTTAAACTGATAGACAATCTTTTATTCTGAACATATAGACATGCAACTGATTTTTTGTTTCTTATTGAGCTTCACAGAATTGATGGAAAACTATTGAATAATAAAGGTGTTAGATAAAAAAAAATTTTTTTGATGGTCAAAGCCCAAACAAAATTTTTATTTTAAAATATTTTCTTTAAATTTAGAAAATTAGATCACAAGTCTCCTATCAAAGTCCAGACTAAATATATTATCTATATCTGTGCTTCTTTTCCACCTCTATAATGAGTGATTATTATGACTTCAGAATCCAATGCACTATGCAGACTCTTATCCTGCCCTTGGGTTCATCACTGTCCATGTAACACCCAAATACCCACTTCTATATATAATTCACGTATGGGGTGTGTGTGTCACGGTGGGGGGGGGGGGGTTGCATTTAGAGGGAATGACATACACACAGTGAGACAGAGAGATTAAGACAAAGGAAATAGAAAGTGCTATCAAATTAAGATTAGCAATTTTCTTAAATATAGACAAGTACTCTAAAAACCTTCTTTTACCGCTCAATAATTTTCTTAAACAGTCAAAAATATAGAGAATACATGTACCTATAATAGTTTTCAGTGGATGGAAAGTCATCAAGCAAAATTGCCATGTGGACTTCTTGCATTCACCTCCAAAATGAGTTAAGGAATGGAAAACATTAATGTGTATGAGTTGAGTCAAAGTTACACTGAAAGAAAAGTAAGCATATTCTATTTTGCTACATTTCCAAACAAAAGGCACTGGATCCAGAAAATGAAACAGAGATGAAACCAAAAATCAACTTGTCTTTTAATTTTAAGAGAACAACTGAATAGTCAAACGTACTAATGGGGGAAAACTCACAGGGAATTAAACATGAGGCTTGGGGGAAGGTATTTGTGTGGAATATCAATAGAAACTTGGAAAACCAGAAAATAATAAGAACAACAGGAATTCAAATACTTAGGAATACTGAGTGAATTTATTGAATATTAAGAAAATGTCCTCATTTGGGATTCCATAATAAGGAACCATACCAATCTTATACCATACATCAATATTTTTATTTTGTTACATTTTCTCTGATTTTCTTTCCCTTTAAAATATTATTCATGGAGGATATTAAAATATGAACCTCATTAGAGGTATATCCAAATAGTATCTACTTTTCCTTTTCTGCAAATGAGTTGTATGGCTAAAAAATTTTATCTTTTTACATTTACTCTTCTGACTGAATTTTGATAGTTAAGATTTATCTAGTAATGAAAATTAGACAAATGTTTATGCTATTAGCACAGTATTTGCATATGTAGAAGGAATGAACTAAGACAAAATCTGCCCTTTCATTGATAAAAACATCTATTTTATCAAAGAAACTGTAGCTTTATTTCTCTACTCATATTGGTTTTGAGCTATTAATATAAACATCCATTCATGAATTACATGATATTTATAATTTGAGTACATAATTGACATTATTTAAGAAAAGAGAACAGGAAGTCCATTATCATATATTGCATTTTCTTTGTCAATAATCTGACAAATATAATTAGAAGGAACAGCTCGTGATATTTTCCAAGTATCTCTTCAGGGAAATAAGGCCAGGTAATATTTTAAAGGTCCCTGGTTGTCTTAGTTTGTCAGGCTGCTATGACAAATACCTTACATTGGGTTGGCTTAACCAACAGGACTTTTTGTCTCAGATTTGGAGACTAGAAGTCTAACAACAAGGAATTGGCAGGGCTTGTTTTCTCCCAGAGCTTGAGCATTCTGACAATCCTCTAGCATATGGAGAGCTCTCTCTCCTTGTGTCTGCTCCTCTGAACTAAGACAAAATCTGCCCTTTCATTGATTGGAATTCTGGCTCTGATGCCGTGTTCAATTTCCTTTGCTTATAAGGACTTAGCAATATTGGATTAAGGCTCACCCTCATCCATCTGACCACCCCTTAACTAATTATAGCATCTCAAAGGTCCTATTTACAAATTACAAATGGGTGCACACTCACAGGAACACAGATTAAGAGCTGAACACATCTTTTGTGGGGTGAATGATTGAATCCCCTCTGGTCTCCAAAAAGACACGCTCTGTCCATGTTTAAATTCATTTACCACATCCCAATATTGCAAAAACCTTAGGTGACTTCAGTTAAAAATTCTAAGACCAAAGTCTTATCCAAATCAGTTATGGGCATGGTCCAACCCTGGGGCAAAATGTCCTGGGACAGATGTAGGAAACACATTCCCATTCCGGAAAGGAAAAATTGGAAGGCAAAAAGGGGGTCATGTGTACCAAGCAAGTTGAAATCCCAGCAGGGCAAACTCGTTATTCTCCAATGTCTGAGAGTCATCTGTAGCCCAAATGCGTTGTCCTCTGGGGCTGCTGGAGAGGCAGCCCCACCCTTTGTAAGCACTGGGTTGGCAGCTGTGCTTTCTGCAAATGCTGGGGCATAGACCCCACCCTCCCTGGTCACTGGGGATCTACGCTTTCCCCAAAGAATAGGGCAGAAGGCCCGCCTCTCCAAAAGCTGTCTTTGTAGAATCAGTTCCGGTAAAATAACATCTCCCTCCTTCTCATGCACATTTGATACTGACCTTTTTAACATCAAAATGTCTGCACCATTTTTTGTGATACATTTGTAACACGCCAACTCTGCTTTCCAAAGCAGGTGTGTTGCAGATATTACGCATAATAATATTCTGTAACTACTTTACGCTACAGTTTCTGGAGTGCTACAAAACGCCTGTGGAAAGCCTAAGTAGATGTGCATTATGTTTGGTTATTAAAATGGAAAGGCAATTAAATACTTTAAAACTGCATTAAGATAATGTTAATGCTCTTATGAATCTCATTAAACAGGTGGACTCAAAACCTATGTGCCTACCCTTAAACTTTCTCCAGCTTGCTCATGCATTGTATCTCTCTGTGTGTAAAATACCATATTTAAGGATCCATCCTGCATGAGAGTTAAGATGCACTATTTCCCTGGTTTAACGCTACCTTTTAAAATGTTCAGAAGTCTAAATCATAGGTTCCTTGACCTATAGAATTGAGCATTTGATCTCTATGAGTGACAAAACATGGGAGAGGCATATCAAACAACTTTGACTTTGAAGCAAACTGCCCAGCTTCTTTAAACCTTTAAAATGTTTCAAGAATTAATCCTTCCCATCTATTCAATTCTTCCTTATCATCCACTTATTCAACCAATGCTGCTTAAGATCTGTGGTCAAAGCTCTCTGCTAGGGACTGAGGGAATAAAATGATGAAAAATTCAAACTTTGCCCTCCTAGAGATAGAAATCTAGGTGAGCTGATAAGAAAAATGTACAAAAGTAACTAAAAGTTAGATTTTGATATGTCACACAAGGGAGGTAGAAAGTGATAAGAGAATTCAGAGACATGAACAATCTCTCCTAACTTGTGCATTTTTGGAGAAAGCCATATTGCAATCCATGGTATAGTCTGTATAGACTACTGATCAGCTGGGACGGACAACCAAGTCATTTCGGAGCATGAGCCAGTGTGAACAGAGGGAGAAGACTGGGTTTCAGCTCTGTCTGGGGCTTGCTTGTTTTTCATTTTATTGTTTGCCAAGTAGGTGTGCTGATAACTCCAGTCCCTATTTCTACACCCACTTGGTTTATTTTTATTTTATATGCATAGTTTATGTCAATACCACATTTTTGTTATTGTACATGTAGCAGAGAACATTTTAGTGAATGCGTTTGCTACTCCACTAATTTAAAAATGCCCTTTGCAAAATTTCTGTGTATTTACTTGTGTTAACTTCTGGATTCAAAGGAGTAGCTTTAAAGTGGGTCTTTTCTTCTTTTTCTTCAGTATTGTGTTGGCTATTCTTGGTCTTTTCCTTTCCAAATAAACTTTTAAAATTAGCTCGTTGATTTCTACACAATAGCTTGCTGAGATTTAGTTGTGATTGCATTGAATCTATAGATCAAGTAGAGAAAAACTGATGTCTGGACAATATTGTATCTTCCAATCCATGAACATGGAATATCTGTTTTTTTAGATCGTTGGTTTCTTTCATCAGAGTTTTTGTAGACCAAACTCAACTCTGGATATCCTATATATATGTAATCATCCAGCCCCATGGTAGGGAACTCCCCATCTCCCCCCACCTGATGGCCAGGGATAGTGGAGCCAACCTAATTGTGAGTTGGATGTTCAGTCACCATGCTGAAGGAAGATAAAACCTGCTCCCAATAACATATGTTGCAAAATTTTATATTTCTATATTTATAAAACCTTTATCTTAATAACATTTGTGTACTTCACTTTAGTATAGGGACCTAAAACTTTCATACAAACTAGAAATGTCAAACTGTTAATCATGCACTTTCCTCCAGGAAACATGCTCTGTTTAGGTATTTCACACGACCATAAAGCTTTCATACGAGGTTTTTTCTTGGCCATTCTTGTGGCTTTCAGAATAATTGCAAGTTTCTAAGAGCATAAGACAACGGAAGGCCCTCACACTTCCAGGCTTTTCTGTCTGGGGCCACTTATATGGTCATGCTCGGATGTTTTTACTTTTATTTTTCTAGCCTGTCTTAAAGACTTATTTACTGAGGGTTATTAGAACCCCTGCAACCATAAAATGCTAATACGTCAGTCTCCAGATCAGTCTTGTTTGGTGTCATGGTTAACAGAGGGAACGAAGCTTCTCAGAGGGAAATGTCTGTCTGGCTTGTCATAATGGCCTAAGATCTCTCCACCCATTCTTGGAACAAAATCGTTTCTTCCAAGAAGTGGTCCATAAGATTATTTCTGGGTACTTCCTCAACAATAAACATGACAGATAAAGAAGAGACACAGATTTGCTTAATAAAATGTACAACATTTCAATGCCTGGCCACAATATTTTCACACTTCAGACATTCATGTAAACATTTTCTCTAGCCAAATGGTATCATGTCTAAAAACATCTTTGACTCATTTGCCTCAAGAATTCTACGTATAAGCTTATATTTTATTGTTAGTTAAGCATTAAACAATATGACAGAACATTTTTTAAGTTCTTCAACAAATGTCATCTCAGGTAATCCATACAAGTATCATTTAATTTATGCACTAATTTTTGCTCCAGTTTATAAATGAAACAATTGAAACTTAGAGATGTGAAAAACAAACAAAAAACACAGTTGTTTACTAGCCCAAAAATGTCAAGTTGCAGAATTTAAATAAAAACTGAGTTTAAGCCACTAGAATGAATTGCCCATCAAATTATTCAAACCTTCATACTTTTTCTTGACTCAAACAATCTCCAATGTTTCTAATCATTGAATAGGAAATTCATGATAATATCTTAATGAATTTTAATACTATACAAACCTCAGTGCTTTTATATATGTATACACAAATGTCTAAATAAAACACCTTAAGAGTTCTGTGTATATTGCATTATTGGTAAGCAAACAGTAACACAGTGAGAACAAACATATAATTTATCATTAAATGACAATTAAGCTATAAAACACCTTAAGAGTTCTGTGTATATTGCATTATTGGTAAGCAAACAGTAACACAGTGAGAACAAACATATAATTTATCATTAAATGACAATTAAGCTATTACATATTATAACTACTAGTTTGTATAGAAATAAACTCTTTGAAGACTGCTGGTATAATTTTATCTTTCATCCCGAGATTTTGTACAAAGTAATGGCAGACTTTTATAATGTATGAATATTAAGTATTATATAAATAAGCAAATGGAAAAAATAGCCATTACCAATTAATTTTGATTAACAGATCAGCTCATTAAATGAAATACTCTCATTATAAGTGCAATCCCATTCTTAGGAGTAGGAATGAAAATTCCTAACAATTTGTCAAAGGAATTTTAGTGACTTTATATCAGTAATTTCTCTGTCCTATTTGTTTTTCTTAGAATCTATTCTTCAAAACTGTTTGTATGTCCATTTAAAGTATACATTGCTTGGAAATAAGAAGGCAAATACAGAGAGAATCCAACAGAAGATATTAACTGTTTCAAAGGTAGCTGTTACTGTGTCAAATGTGCCTGGGCTGAGCATTTTTTCTCACATTTTACCTGCCCTTATTGTGAAATGAATGTCCCCATCTGTGTATGCATAGTAAAGACCTCATCTCAATTGAGTGTCACCTGAGTTGCTATTGCAGTCTTTATTTACTGTAAAATATCCTTTGGCCCTGTAGAATTAGAAATATTGCTTTTCCAATTTGAGTTCTGTCCTATGTTTTCCACCTTAAGTGATGAAAGTTGCATATAGCACACCTAATATTACATGTATGTTTTATTTTAATTACAAATTCTCTGTGTGTCATGCACAGACACAGATAGAAATTTATTCTATATGTATAATAGTGTAAACAAACATATGACATAGCCAAAACATTTTTTAAGAGGGCTCTATAAAAAAACGTTCTGGAAACCTCTCTCAGATTAGTTATATTTTTTTCACTTTTATTTAAAAATATTGTCATACTTGCAGGAGAGTTACAAAAATAATACGAACCCCGTACAGAGAACTCCAACAAACTCAGATACCCAGAACCATCAGTGTTAACATTTTGCCACAATTGCCATATCATTCTGTCTCTATCTCTATCTATCTATCTATCTATCTATCTATCTATTTATCTATCTATCAATCCATTTTCCAAACACTTGAACATCAGTTGTCTATACCATGCCCCTTGAACACTTATTACTGCCATACTCATTTACTAAGAACAAGTATATTTGCTTATGTAGCCTCTGTAAGTGCAAATATAAAGTTCAAGAAATGAAACATTGATATAAAGTTTATAATCTATATTCCAATTTTTTCATGTATCTCAATAACGTCCCTTCAAGCCTTTTCTCCTCCCTTGCTAGATTCTATGCAGGGTCATGTAATAAATTTGTCATTGCCTCTGAAGTTGCTTTTTCTTTTATTTTTTATTGTGGGAAAAATACATACAACATAAACGTCCTCATCTTAACTACTCCCAAGCACACCACTCAGTGGGAATAATCACATTCGCAATGTTGTGGCCCTCTCGCCCCCTTCGATTTCTAGTATCTTCACATCTCCTCTAACAGAAACCCCACACCCATTGTGCATTAAATACCCATCCCTTGCTGCCTATGCTTGGCAACCTGTATTCTAATTTCTGCCTCTATGAGCT
This sequence comes from Choloepus didactylus, assembly GCF_015220235.1. Classification (NCBI taxonomy): domain Eukaryota; kingdom Metazoa; phylum Chordata; class Mammalia; order Pilosa; family Megalonychidae; genus Choloepus; species Choloepus didactylus. Next base: position 8,609,660 of record NC_051322.1, read on the forward strand.
TGCATATCTACCACTACTTTCTTTGTAATTACCACGGGGTTTAAGTTTAACATCCAAAAACCTGTATCAATCTCATTGGTTTTGATACCAACATAACTTCAATAGTGTACATAACCTATGTTCCTATAAGCCTCTGTCCCCACCTTTATGCAGTTTTTGTCACAGAATTCATATTTATATACTATGAGTGCAAAATCACTGAAATATCATTACAATTTAAGTATTTGCCTTTTAGATCCTGCAGGAAATAAAAAAGTGGAGTAATAAACCAAAAATAGAGTAGCAATGATATTTATATTTACCTATGTCATTAACCTCACAGGAGATCTTTGTTTCTTCATGAGGTTCTGATCTATCATCTGCTGTGCTTTCCTTTCAACTTGCAGAACTCTCCTTAGGGCCTGTTACAGGACCTGTTTAATAGTGATGAGAAATCTCAGCTTTGGTTTATCTGGAAATGTCTTACTATCTCCCTCACTGTTTATTTTATTTTATTTTATTTTATTTTATTTTTTATCTTTGAACAAGCAATATAATTCACTTATACCTTTCCCATGGACAAGAACATTCTTTTATGCATCCCCATTAAGCGCAGCTAAGAAGTTCAAGAAATTCAACATTGAAACAAAGCTTACATTCTGTATTTCCTTTTTTTTCTTTTTCTTATGTCCCATCTGTGTCCCTTTGAGCCTCGTCTCCTCCATCCTCAGATCCCATCCAGGACCATCCTTGGCATTTAATTGTCATCTATTTTGACTGTCTTTTTTTTCAATTGTGGAAACGTATATACAGCCTAAATCTTCCCATTCCACCCCCCCACCCCCAGCATTCCATTAGTGGGATTAATTACATTTAGAATGTTGCAATGCCATCACCTTCCCACCATCCATTTCTAGAAGTTTCCCTTCAACTCAAACAGAAACCCTACTCTCATTTCTTAACTCCCCATTGCCCCTTCCCCCACTTGTTGTAACCCATACTCTACTTTTCATCTCTATGGTCATATTCTCTGACACTTTCTTTGTATTTACTGTGGGGCTTAAATTTAACATCTTAAATATGTAACAATCTTGTTTTTCTTTGATACCAACTTAACTTCAACATGACACATAAACTATGTTCCTATACTGCATCATTCCCCCACCTTTATGTAGTTCTTGTCAAAAACTACATATTTTACATTGAGTCCAAAACCACTGATTTATCATTACAGTTTATGTATTGTAGATTCTGTAGGAAGTAAATAGTGGAGTTACAAATCAAAATGCAGTAGTATTGGTATTTATATTTACCATGTGATCTTTACTGGAAATCTTTATTTCTTCATATAGTTTCAGTCAATTGTTTAGTGTCCCTTCCTTTCAGCCTGCTCAACTCCCTTTAGCATTTCTTATAGGACTGATCTAATGGTGATGAAGTCCCTCACCTTTTGATTATCCAGGGATGTTTTCATCTCCCCCTCATTTTTACCCTCCAGGTGTTTGCGAATTCTGCACATCTCTGATGGTTATTGACTTCTATTTGTATTCCATGGTGGTCAGAGAATGTGCTTTAAACAAATTCTTTTTTTTTTTTTTTTAATTTATTGAGGCTTGTTTTTATGTCCCAGCATATGGTCCATTCTGAAGAAAGATCTGTGATCACTAGAGAAGAATGTGTGTTCTGGTGACCTGGGATGTAATATTCAATATATGTCTGTTAAAATTCTCTATATCTTTCTCTCCTTTCTTTGTTTCTCTGTCAGTAGGGCTCCCTTTAGTATGTGAAGTAGGGCAGGTCTTTTACCAGCAAAATCTCTTAGCATTTGTTTGTCTGTGAAAAATTTAAGCTCTCCCTCAAATTTGAAGGAGAGTTTTGCTGGATAAAGTATACTTGGTTGGAAATTTTTCTCTCTCAGAATTTTAAATATGTCATGCCACTGCCTTCTCGCCTCCATGGGCGCCACCGAGTAGTCACTACTTAGTCTTATGCTGTTTCCTTTGTATGTGGTGAATTGCTTTTCTCTTGCTGCTTTCAGAACTTGCTCTTTCTCTTCAGTATTTGACAGTCTGATCAGAATATGTCTTGGAGTGGGTTTATTTGGATTTATTCTATTTGGGGTTCGCTGGGGATTTATGCTTTGCATATTTATATTGTGTAGAAGGTTTGGGAAGTTTTCCCCAACAATTTCTTTGAATACTCTTTCTAGACCTTTACCCTTCTCTTCCCCTTCTGGGACACCAATGAGTCTTAAATTTGTACGTTTTATTTTATCTATCATATCCCTGAGATCCATTTCAATTTTTTTCCCCATTCTTTCTTTTGTTCTATCATTTTCTATTCTGTGGTCCTCGAGGAGGCTGAGTTGTAGTTCACCTTCCTCTAATCTTGTATTATGAGTATCCAGAGTCTTTTTAATTTGGCCTACAGTTTCTTTAATTTCCGTAAGATCTTCTATTTTTTTATTTACTCTTGCAATTTCTTCTTTATGCTCTTCTAGGGTCTTCTTTATGTCCTTTATAGCCTATGCCATGCTCTTCTTCATGTCCTTTATATCCTGTGCCATGCCCTTGTTGCCTGTCTGTAGTTCTTTGATTAATTGTGCCAAGTACTGTGTGTGTTTTGATCTTTTGATTTGGGTGTTTGGGTTTGGGTTCTCCATATTGTCTGGTTTTATCTATGCTTTAAGATTTTCTATTGTTTTTGGCCTCTTGGCATTTGCTTTACTTGATCTCTAATTTGTCAGAACTGCAGCTTGGTGGCGTACACTTTCTCTAACTAACCAGCAGATGGTGTCCGTGAGTCACCTATTCCCCTCAAGACAGTTTTCCCCAACCTTGTTCCTGCGGTGTGCAGGGATCCGATTTCCATGGAGTTCAACTGGTGCACTAAATTTGGGTGTGTTGGTGCTGTCTGTCCTGAATGAGGGCCATGTGTCTGAGTGGTTAGGGAGGGGGAGCAGCTTAAATAATCAAACCTCCCAGGTGTTCCTGGAGATTTAAGGCTGTTGCAAGAGTCTAAGCCTTCATTTCATTCTCGCCACAGACCGTCTCTGCCACTGACCCACAAGTCCCTGGTATTGGCATAGGTTCTCTGGGATTTCTGAGTGGTTCCCTCTTCCCAGCTGTGCTCTTCCAGGACCTCTGTTGGGGGGGAGGGCCGTGCCACGTCACAAGTGCGCACCGGCCTCCAGGGAAGCTCTGGGCCGCTGGGCTGTGCAGGGGCGTTCCCAGCCCATTTCAAAGATGTTTGAACGGGACACGTTAACTTCCCCCTTTTTGCACAGCTCCACCCTCCCAGCTCTGGGACAGTCAGCCATAGGTGTATTAAAGGCCACTGTCCATGGCCAATATTGTGGCGTGTGCACGGTGCTGTGGGAAAGACTCCCTGTCACACTGGGTTTCCCGGCATGGCTCTGGGCTGTGGGCCTGGCCCCAGGCAGGTGTGTCCCCCGCCCACAGGGGAGACGGCTGCAAGTTGTGTGGTTTTTTCTCCTTTTGGCTCCCTTTTGCTCCCCTGGCTCCGAGACAACCAGTAGCAGGTGTGGGAAGGGGTATCCTCCACACCAGACAACAAGGCATTAGCCCAGCCTGCTCCCACTGTGCTTCACTGCGTGGCTCTCCTGGTTGTATCTGCAGCTGCTCCTAGGCTTTTTTTTTTTTTTTTTTAAAGAACTAGTCTGTCTTCAAACGCCAGCCCACTGTTTCCCCACACCGCAGTGTGGCCAAAGGACTTTTAGCTGACTCACTCACTCGTTTCAGAACACAGACTCCCGGTTTCACAAAATGCATGGTTCCTGTGGATTTAGCAGACCTTGTCCAGCTGGTGCATTGCTGGGACTAGCGTTCTGGGTCACTTTCTTGTTTTTATCTAGTATTTTTCATGGAGGTGTCTTTTTGCTCTGTCTCACCTAGCTGCCATCTTAGGTTCCTCCACTCTCTCACTTTTGAAGGGCAGTTTTGATGGACATAGAATTCTTGGTTGGCAAATTTTTGCTATCAGAACTTTAAATATGTCTTCCCATTGCCTTCTTGTCTTCATGGTTTCCAATGAGAAATTGGCTTTTAATTTTATCAAGGCTCTGTTTCATGTGGCACATTGCTTCTCTCGCGCAGCTTTCAGAATTCTCTCTTAATCTTTGCTTTCGACAGTTTGATTGTAACATGCCATGAAATGGGTCTATTTGGGTTTATCCTGTTTGGAGTTTGTTGAGTATCAAGGATGTGTATATTCATGTCTCTCATTACAGTTGGGAAGTTTTCAGCCATTATTTCCTTGAATATCCACTCTGCCCCTTACTCTCTTCTGTTTCTGGGATTTCCACAATGCATATCTCAGTGTGCTTGCTAGTATCCCACAGGTTCCTCAGGCCCTGTTCTCTTCTCTCCATTCTTTCTTCTTTATTCTCCTCAGACCATATGATTCCAATTATGTTATCTTCAAGTTCTCTGATTTTTTCTTCTGCCAGCTCCAATCAGCTGTCGAACCCCTCTAGGGAATTTTTAATTTCTGGTACTTTAGTATTCAGCTCTGTTTGTTTCCTTTTCATAATTCCCATGCTTTTATTTACATTCTCTTTGAGTTTTTCTATCATTTTCCTGATTCCCTTTAGTTCTTTGTGCATGTGTTCCTTAAGCTTTTTGAACATATTTAGGACCATTTTTTTAAAGGTCTGTCTGGTATGCTCCAGTCTGTTCCTCCTCATTGATGGTTTGTAATGCTTTAAATTTCTCCTTTGCCTGGGCCATCACTTCCTGTTCTTTCTATATTTTGTAAACTTTATTGAAACCTGGTTATTTTGATATTTTAATGTGTTATCACTGGAATTTAGATTCTGAGGCAACTGTTTCTTAAGGTTTTATTCAGGTAGTGTCATGCCATTATGTTAGAGCTTTCCTTGAATGCTGGAAGTTATCAAAAAAAAGAAGGAAAAAAAAAAAACTTTCTTGGCCTTTGTCAGTTGACCTGTGAAAACGCTTTCCTTCAGGGCTTATCCATACAATGAGTTTACAGAATGGCTCCAGGCCAAAGTGTAGGGGCCTCCCTGGTCCTTTCTGTGACGTGCCTTATCTTGGGCATGCTCTTCTGGTGCTAGGATTTTCCCCATTTGCACAGTTATGAATGTCCCCCCTTCCCCAGGCAACAGTTTTCTCACAGTCCTGGGCAGTGCACCGGATGTTCTACAGCCAGCAGTCACTTGCCCCAGGCAGCACAGCCTGACTCCTCTCCCATGCATTCTGTAGTAGACCTTGGTGAGTGACCTTCTACATCACAGGGTAAGTTCTGGGACAGCGAGTCTCCCAGGCCACCTGTCATATTGGGCCAGACAACACATGCTCCAGTATGTGTACAGGGTTACTCTGCTCCTCCGGGACCAAGACCAGAAGGGAGTGGGGCCATCCAGTAAGCCACAAAATCCTGCCACCTCTAAGTGGCCTTTTTCTTGATTTGTCTCTTGCCCTACTACTACAGTCCTTTAACTGTTTTCTAGAGCTTTGAGAAACATGCTGCTGTCAGTTCTTGCTGGTTGTTCAAAGCTTCTGTGGGGAGCTGGAGCTCTGAGGTCTCACTCTGCCATCTTGATTGGTGCAGGCTTCACAGGTATTTTTGTCATGAATATAAATGCTTTTTCTCAAACATACGCTATTTTCTTTGGTCCACATGGCCCAACTCTAATCATCAAACCAACGTTGTCAGAAACACAGCTTCCCATTTGCTCCCATGACCCACCTATTCTTTTTACTTCCCCTGTTCCATTTTGCTGTTCAGAAATATCCAACTTGCTTGACTTAACATGAGGAGATCATTCATTTTAATCCATTTCCTGTTCTACCTTCAAGTTTATGTCCAGGGTCATAGGTCAGAGCTTCATTCTATTGGTGAGGGCCGGAGGGTGAGATGAGGAGGCACAGGACACAGCTAAACAGACAAAGTTTACTGACTTATTAAGACATTTCACTTTTGCAGGATGAGGGTCTGATGGGCAGGGATTACTGCTATACATACTTGCCTCTACGGCAGGTTTCCCAACATCAGCCCTACTGACACATTAGATCTGACAATCTCTTGTTATGCAGGGCTGTCCTGGGTGTGGTAAGATCTCTAGCATAATCCCTGGCCTCTATCAGTGGCAAGGTCCTTGCCTGGACAACCAAAAATATTCCAGGCATTGCCCAGTGACCCGAATGGGGTACAATTTTGCCCAGTCGAGAAACACTGATCTAGGGGATTGCTTAATTATGCATCTGATTGATTGTCATTTGATATACTGTGCTGAGATCTCATTTATTCTTTGATTTGCTTAACCTCTTAAAATGTTAGGACCAAATTTGCTAGCTGCTGTGGGATGTGGTTTAAATTAATGTTATTTTAACCATGGTTGTTCTTTTGAATTTTCTGAGAAAGAGTGAAGCCATATAAAACAGGGACACAGTTTAGATTTTCTATTGTTTTACTTGTTTTTATATTTAGAGCATCATTGCTATTTTAAAATTACAAAGTCAAACAATTATATCCATTGATGGAAAACAATAATTATAATCTGTCTTTAAAACTTGAAGATCATTGTTAAATTACTAAATTTGTCTAATTGATCTATTAATAATTTATATATACTTATTTTGCATCCTTTCCTTCATTTGCTTTGAAATACAAATTTAACACCTATTTTTTTAAGTTTTTAAAAAAATTTGGCTAGACAATTTAATTGGAAACAGAGACATTAAGCCATAAATTATGAAAACTTTATTAAAGGGGAAAGCCAGTTAGTTGTTTAAATGAATAAATATAGCTCATTTGCCATTAGTTATACTGCTTTATTTGTGACATCAGACAAGCCTGTTTAGAATTCCATATTCCTAAACAGAGACAAATACAAGAGTTTTCATTCAGGGCATCAATCACTGAAAATGAACATAACCTAATGTCAGTGCTGAATCAGGCCATCAATTTATGGCTTTGTAAAAGCAATCAGCAAGCTATCAAGCAATAAAGTGTATGAGATAAGTGCTTCTTTTGAGACAGCATTACCATTGACAATGATATACTGATGGGGAAGAGCAACTATTTTCCAGTATGAACTGCCTATTACTTGTTAAAAGCCTTCTACTGCGCAACAGATGTGAAATATGTTTCTTATTATTATGGACCAATCTAGTTTGTTTAATAGCTTTTATGCCACTTAGACTTGCTGTCTTATTTAATGAGGTTATATTGGAACTCTTTTGCCTTCTCTGTGTCTTTACATAAAGAAGTAGAGCTGTGAACTGCTTTTCACTCAATTTCCCAAAGACAGAGAGATAACTGAGTATCGTCCTTTGCAACACCTTATTACAGAAAGCCCAAGGAGTCTGGAGCAGGTTGTGATACTATTAAAATGGTGTCACTTCCCACTAAAAGACCAAATATTTTACATTATGTTAACAAGATGTGATTGTTCATAGATATCTAATAAGTAGTAGGTGCTTTTCTTCTTAATCTGTCTGCAGGTGATAAAGTGGAGATTTGGGAAAACAGTGGAAAACCATATTGTCTATTTACCTAACCTGCACATATGGATTTTTTTTTTAGAGAATTTGTAGGGTTACAGAAAAACCATGCATAAAACACAGAGTTCACAAAAACCATCCTATTAACACCTCGATTAGTGTAGTACATTTGTTACAATTCCAAGACAACATTTTTATAATTGTACCTTGTTTACAATAGGGTTACTATTTGTGTTGTGCAGTCTTATGTTTGTTTCTTCAAATTTTTCTCCTAGTAACACATATACAACCTAAAATTTCCCCTTTTACCCACATTCAAATATATAATTTAGTGCTGTTAATTACTTTCACAATGTTGTGTTAACATCACCACCATCACTTTTCCACCAACGCAAACAGAGACTGCACAACTGAAGCATTAATACCCCATCTCCAAACCCCACCTCTTGTCTCTCAATTATTCTTTTTTGAATTTTCTTTCTGGAATTACTGTGTATGCTGAAAGTTTTCACTACATTCTCCAAAATATATAAATCTGCTTTAACATTCCCTATTATTTCATCTATGTGTTCTGCTTTTAAAGGAATGTACTCATCCATCACTTCCTATTTATTAATCAGGCATCCCTCATAAATGTTGCTCTTTTCACTGGTTCTTCATTTCAATGTCTATTATATAAATCACAGAATTTCTAAGTGTTTATTTATTAATTCTCATTGTTTACAAATTTAAAAATAGGTTGAACCTTTTTTTTAATGCTTTCAATCACTTTAAATATTATTAGTTTAAAGCATGATAGTTAAGTGTGCCTATGCTCTCAAATACCTAATTTGCTATTTGTTGCAGATGACTGCTCCATAAGAGAAGGATTTTTTTCCCAATGGCAGTGTTACCAATGTCTGAACTAGAACAAAAAGTGTGCTCAATAGATACATTTTTACATAATTAAAATGTGCCTGCTGATTCTTGTCCTTAATTTTGTTTGTTTGTTTCCCCAGTGTATTTTGTAGTTTTAGATTACGACTTTGTCTCCAGCAGGATTTTATTTTGAAAAATATTAATGGATAGTGAAAGCATCTCCCTCCAAATATCTTTTGCTCTGCTCAGTGAATTAGAATTTTCATTGTTTGGAGATAATTTTTTTAAACTTCAGAAAAAAATCATGGGCATTCCTGGATGGTGCTTTTAGTATAATTTGAACTAAGCTATGTGTGGCTTGGTCTAACGTTATTTATTCTCAGGAAAGAAGGAAGGTGTTTGTTTGTTACCATCACAAAACAAACAGACTGGTTTGTGGTACCCCTAAACCAGCATGCAGCTATAATTATAATCTAAGTTTTCTATGCTGGTATAAAGATTCAAGAGCCCACGATTTATAAAAAGGTTTCAGTTCCACATCCCCCAATTTCATGGCACCAAGCCATTTTTTTTTCTCTTTTCCCTGTGTGGAAATGAATATTCAGAGGCTTTATTTTTTTAAGTAATTCGATCTGTTATACCATCCACTAGCTTTTTCTTCAAAATCATATTGCACAATTGGGGTACTTTACCCTGGTTTTCAGTTGCTAATTTTTTTCCAAGCTACCATATTTCAAATTTATCTGTACATTTTAAAAATAATGTTTATATTTTACCTAATGTGTCAAGGTGCTTTGCAGTTTGGTTTGATGAATTGCTGTAATGCTTGTGCCCATAGAATTTTGAACTTCTGTTATAATGATATAATTTGTCTAGTATTATTGTCATGAATTTAAATTCACTTCTTTCCTAAATTAAAAAAAAAAGCAATTTATACTTCTAACATCTTACTTATTTTTCTTTTTTTAAGATAGAGAGAGGAAATTGTTATGGTAAATTCATGAACTCTATAATTTTTTCAGCTGACTAATTTGGATTCATTATCATTCATTAAACAAGGCGATTGTTTCCATAATTAGACAGTATTTATTATTTTTATAACCTTTATCCATTGTTACATTTTATTTATTCTATTTTTTTCTTTCTACAAAATATGGGCATTGCATATCCCAAATACATTTTAAAAATATGTATATGGATGAATCAGTCAAGAAAATGAAAAATATCCTGCCTTTCATAGCTGTGAAATGCCACATCATATACTCATTGGGAAATCTCATTTTAATAGCATCAAAATTGATTGACTTTTAAAAATAACCAAAGTCCCATCCCTTCTCTTCCCTTCCCATCCCCTCCCCTCCCCTCCCCTTCCCCCCTCCCCCTCCCCTCCCTTCCCTTCCCTTCCTTTCCCTTCCTTTCCCCCTTCCCTTCCCTTCCCTTCCCTTCATTTCCTTCCTACCCTAACCAACTTATGGTTTCAGTTTATATTTCCCTAATCACTAACAATGTAGAACATCCTTCCATATGCTTACTTGCCATCTTATATATCATAAAGTTAAGTGCAAATTAGGAGAATTTTATAGAGCAGTAAAATTGTTGGACAAAAACAGAAGAAACCAAGTTGGAGTGTGTTACAGTTAGGACAAGAGGTGAGAAGTTAGAGAAAGTGGATAAAGACAATTTAGGAAGTATAAGGCAGCAAATAAATACGGTCAGTTGGACGTATGTCAAGTTGGAAGATGTACAGATAAGACCAAGTAGGGTATTTTTAATTCAATTATTTTATGTATCAAAATAGAAATCAGTGGGAATTAGAAAGTAATTATAATTGAACTATACTTGGACTACTATTGTACAAATCAGTGCAATGCAGAGAAAATGGAAAAACAAGGAAATTATTTTAATTATTACATAACAGTGCTGAATATCAACAAGTTAAGCCTCAAACAAGTTTGAAAAAGAACTGGATGAAACTGTAAAATTAAAATGAACTAATAAAGATAAAGGACAAAATAATATAATATGAGAAAATATTAAAAAGATGATCAACTAAAAGTCAGATCTTTGAAAACTAATAAAATAGAGAAGTGAAGTTAATGTTTTATCAACAAGAAAGAAAGAAAAAGAAATGATCAAGTTCAAATTGGCAATGTTAGGGATTGAAAAGGAAGATGATAGATAAAAAATGTAATAAAATAAAAGGGAAGAATATGATGAAAATGTGTTAATAAATTTAACAAATAGATATCTGTTTTAAAATCTTAGAAAAATATAACACCAAAACTAACTCAAAAAGAAGAAATTTGATTGCTTATAAACCATTAAATATATCCACAAAGAAAACACCAGATTCAGAAATTTTTAAAGTGAGTTTTACTAAAGGTTTTGAAAGATAATTCCAATTTTTAATAAATTATTTCAGGGAACAGAAAAATTAGGAGCAATCTGCAACTGATTTTGTTCCACTAGCATGATGATAGCAACACCAGAAAAAGTTCCAAAAAAAAAAAAGAAAAAAAAACTAGGACAGAAGAAAAAGTTACCAAAAACAAAATCAAGTATGGAAAATCCCCTTGCTTTTTCTGGATAACACAATAACATTGTGGTGGTTTCAGGTTTCCCTTATCCCAAACATATACTCTTCTGTTCAGTTTTCAACACAACACCTGGAAGATTTCCTTCTAAAACTCACTCCCTTTCCCCACTGCCTCTGCTGATAATCCTTCAATGAGCCCCCATCTTGTGCAGTGTTGAACCTGACTCCCATATGTTCTTGAAGAGCTTATCCATGACTTATTTTCTCTTGCTCACTCCTCTACATCCAAGCTGGCCAGCCCACAACAGTTGACATCTGGCTGCATGGATTTTTCACTTCTTCCTTCTGCCTGGGAAGCTCTTTCTGAAGCTTGGCTACTTTCCTCATCACTTTGGTTGAGGAGTTTGTTTTAAAGTCTCTTTTTATTGTGGCCATTCGTGACCACCTTTTTAAAGTGTCAACTTCTTCATCCCCAAATTTGTCCCTTAGACCTGATACCGTATTTCCATTCTCTGTTTAATGTTACCTGCCGAAAGTTACAACATAGGGCACACTTTTGTTTTGTTTCTGGCTTATGGTCTACCTTCCCCTATTTGAATGTGGGGCCATTTGCCTGTTTCGATCACAAACCATTACACCTCTGCTCTGGCCCTGGAGGGCTGAGACCCTCCCCAGGCTTGCTTGTGAGAGGGCCACCTGGGCACGTTCACCTCTCCAGCTTTAATCGCTTCACTCATGAAATAAGGGTAATACGAGCACCTACAATTAATGGTTGCTTTGAGATTTAATAGAATTAGCTTATGGAAAGTGAGAAGAACAGTTCTGATGTTAACGATTATCATTGCATTCGAACTTCCAGGCCAGACCAGTTAGTGTCAGTAACTTCAGCCTCCACAGTTCTGGTGTTTTGTGTTCAGCTTTGTTTTCCAAGAGAATCAAAACTAAGTAAGAGTTTTGTTTTTTTTTTTTTTTCCAACCAACGATATTAGAGATCACCTTTCAAATGAAAACATATTTATTTTGGAGAGAGCTTATCAAGAAGGAAGTGGAATTCAGACATGTGTCCTTTATTAAATTAATAAATACAGTGGGTCCAACTACTTTGAAGAAACTAATTTGTAAGCCCAGGCTACGAATTATATTCAGGGACACATTATTAGGGCTAAAAGGAAACTTAAAGGCAGTCTAGTAGCATCTATTTCAGATATTTGATCTCTGGCTAGAAATCACATACCATTACCATAAATTACTTTTGTGAATGGCAATATATTCTCTTCTGAATTGTATAGCTCTAAATATTAACTATAACTTGAATAACATACCTCGTGTGTTCCTCTCCTTATTCCTAGTTCTATTCTCTGGCATCACACAAATCAAGAGTAATTCCACTTTCAAATGGCAGGCTTTATACTACCCCCATGCCATTCAGTAGGGCTGCATTTTTCTTGTCCTAATTACCATTCCATTTAGCTTATAAATACATCTCTGTTGAGTGATATTCCTTGATATTTTTCCTTTTAAATTTATGCACCTATTGACACTTGTAAAAAGAAAATAACAAATGTGTTATTTCCATTCAGTCATATATAAAAGGTACCAAACTATGGGAAGTCCAAGGGCACCTCCTGTACAATCGTGCGCAGCACTGCAGACGGCGGTTGGCAATGCATTTAGGGCTGTGCCCTTAATTTGCTCATCATTTATTGCAAGCAGCACAAATCCCACTCAGCGACCAACACCTATCAATATCAATTGTGTTTCCCATTTTGGCCTGTACTTCTCTCAGTGATGAGCAATTGCCAGAAACAGATGCTGTCAATCCAGCTTCTATAGATATAAATGCCTGTAGCTTTTTTTCTTCTTCTTCTTTTTTTTTTTTTTTTTCTCCTTATCTTCTTCTTTTTGATGTCTGAGTATACTGGCATTAAATTGCTTGCTTTCATTCATTTCTCTCTCCTTTCTTTTCTTTTCCTTCCTCTTTTCTTAAATAAAATCTCAATTGCAGTTTAGGCTATATGTTGAATTTGATGTTAAAGCATCTCCAATTAAACTATTCACTACCTCCTTCTCAGGTCATATTATCAGTGGAATGAACTCTGGACTTCTTTTTAGAAGTGTGAATTTAGTGCTTTGTGGTACTATTGGAACTGGGGAATGACTTGACAGAAAGATTCATGGTGAGTACAAAGATTTAACCATGTAATAGTAAAACTATATGTGTGACTAGATCTACTTTGATAAGTCTCTATGCTGTCTGAACTGATAGTTCTGATGGTTTTGATTGTCTCGAATGTCTTCTGTATTAGCTTGGGGGGAAATATATATATCGGAAAAAAATCATCCACTTTTATCAAATGCTTAAGACTGAAATAAATGTTTTATGAACTCTATGAAAACATTTTCGCATACAGAATTCAAAGATTTTAGAGCTAACAAGTATGATGATAATATTTACTAGTTTAACCAGGACCATTGGGTTATTCCTTGACAGCCCTATTTTATGTCTCTTGCTGTAGTGAAATTATTGAATAATGTCACCAATTTATTCTCAACAGGGCCCTTGCTTGGAAGTTAAACTATAAGAAAACCCAGGCTTACATTTTTTATTTGTCTAACTCTGTATCCATTCATTTTCCCATTTTTTACATATTTTCAATGAGCCCAAATGAAGAGCATGTGCTCCCTGTTTTAGGATCAGAAGGCAGGATTCTGAAGAAAGCAAACAAGGCTTCCTCCTGCCCTCAAGTATCTTGCTTTTGAGTGTAGAGTCAGAGACATTCAACGCATGAATTAAAAAGTAACAAGAACCTGTTGTGCAGAATGCCAGAATAGACGCGTATGATGGAAAGAAATTTGTAAATGTTGAAAGATTCCCGGGAACCATCGCCACTGCTTAAGTCTGAAAAAAGAAAGAGCCAGGTAGGACATCGGGGGAAGATTATTTCTGAAGGTGGGAAAAGCAAGGCAAGTGCTTCAGAGTAGGAAAAGCTCTGGGTGGGACAGGGTATGGGACAGGTTGACTGCAAGTGGAGTTTGGTGCGTGGTTGAGGAAGGGGTAGAAAATTAATTTGGGCATGTTCAGATGGGCCTGATGACATAGTGCTTTGAAAAGGATAATAGAAATTACAGAGTTCTTTAGTTTTCAAACCATTTTTAATGGAAGCCAACTAAATAAAGACAGCAAAAAGGGGGCCTCGAGGGGCAAAAACGGATGATGGAGGATCTGGGATGCACCTCCTTTTAGGGTGAATGATACGGCCCTGGAAAGAAGATGTGGTGGGACAACAACTAGAATGTATTTTCCCTGGCATGGATGACAGAGTGCTCTTTCCTTTCACCACAATGCTTTGAATGCTAATTAAATATAGTTCGTTCATTCATTCATTTAATACATACTTATGGAGCCATAGCCACTACTCTGTCAGGTGCACTGGGGTAAACATGACAGTTTTGACTCCTGCCCAATTGGAGCTTACAGTCTGTGATGGAATGGAGCTGCTAGATCAATAATGACAAGGAATCAGAGGATTTGAAATTAGTACAGTTTTCAGGGTAATAGAAGCTAACCTTCAGGAACTCTGAGGGATGGGTATATATACTTGTTGAATTTCATAAGCGAGTGATGATTTTATGTATTTGTCTATTTTAACAGGGATTAGAGTTGGTTGGAATTTCAGGCTGAGGTACAATCATTAATATCATGTCTATATCACTGCAGCTAAACATTCATTTTTGATTTGGGAAGTATGAAAAGATAGAGATGAGCCCAATTTTTAATTGACTTAACGTAAGAAAATCTAGCCAATTCTCTAAAAAACAGAGACTTCACCAAGAGAAAATATAGTGTAGGAAAGATTTTGAGACCAAAGCAAGGAGGCATAGACAGGAAGCCATTAAAACTAGCTTCTCATTAGACTCATCTGGAAATAGAAAGTGAGGGAGAGAGACTATGAGGGAGAGAGATAGGAAGACATTTTATCTTAGCAGGACCGAGGCAAAACTTCCCCTGCTGATTCTACCTCTAACACAGAAAGAAGATAGGTCTCACACCCAGTGAGAGAACAGAATGGTCAATGACTACACTAACCATCTGGATTTGCTTGAGCTCCCGTCTTAATCAGGGGAGGACCGTTCAACTGGCAATCCGATGAAGCAGCTCCAGCTAGACATACCTGTCATCTCTTGAGTACCCAGGACATTTCTGCAGTTACAGCAACTGCAAGTCTCCCAGAAAGAACCAGTGTAAGCTAATTATAGAAAAGTATGTGGCAAACATCCTGCCTCTGTGGCATCTGAACTGGCCAGCTGTGTCCAAGGACAATCCTCCTGAAACCACCCCTAACAATGCCCTGCCCCTCCCAAGTCAGCTCAAGTCCCAGATAGCACATATAAGCTGCTCCCTAAACCCCAGCCTCTGAGCAGGTACTACTTTCTGGATCTGCCCCCAATGCATGTTTGCTCTTGCTCAATAAAACTTCATTCTTGTCTTTGCAGCAAGTCCCCTGGTTATTTCTTTCATCAACACCAGAATGCTCTAGGATTGAACACACATGCTGCTACTTGCTAGCATTAAGAATTAAACAACTTTCCTGAATTATATCAGGCCCCTAATTTCCCATCTATATAATAGGTATACTTGTTATAACACATAGTAGAAGATTATAAATAGCACCTAGGGTATACTTAGCAACTTCATCTAGTCCTCCCTCAATAAAGGTAAATAATGTTTAGTGATTTTTGTCTATCCTTAGTTTTTAAAGTAATTAAACACGAATAGAATATATCTTCTTAATGATATACTTTGGAGGTCTTCCCAATCAGCAAATACTGATCGACTTCACTGATTTCAACAGTCTTGTATTGATCCATTGCACTATTCTATTCTGATAACTTTTTCAAACACCTTTACAAATAGCATTCTGCACAGGTTTGCTTTCTCTTTTGAGGTTGCTTTTAGTACTCACATACGTAGCAATTTAAATTTAAATTTATTTGTTTTTTGACAAAAGTGATTTGTTGTTATTTGTTGTTTTGTTTAAATATCTGCTTGTTTGTGGTTCTACTTTTAACTATTAAAATCTAAATTTGTTATATTGTAGACAATTGTAGTTTTCACTGTTTAAACATCTTGGAATTTATCCTGAATTATGTTATTTGGATTCTTGATGTCTTTCTTAGGATTTATTATTTGGTCTGCCATTTGACACAGACCATGAATTAAAGTCACTTTATATCATTAAGCTTCTGACAATCAATTACCAAATTTCTTGCAGTTTATTTTTTGTATATTTTAAGAATGGATTATTTAAGTCAAAAAGTCACATTAAAACATTAATTTTAGTATGTCCATTATTTTGATAAAATTCCCCTTAGTTTTCCTACAAAAATTCTGCCTTAAATTTATGCTTGGCGTTCATGCATATTATCACAAATTTAGGTTCATTCCCACTGTAATTTGCCTGAAAATATTGTCATGTATTTAATTATAACCTGAGGCTGTCTTTTTTAGAAGCACCTCTTATGAAGAACAAACATTGTAATTATGTTTTATTTATTGTGACTGGTATTTGTTATAATCTAGGATAATTTGTAACTTGAGTTTATGTTATTTACACTTACTGATACAACATATGAGTGTAGTCTTGGAGTTGTCTTATGTTAGAGCTATTTGCTGTTATTTATTTATTCTTTTGATTTGTGGTCTATCTTGCATCTGTTATTTTTCTGGTAATTTGGAAAATTTTTAGAATATTTTTAGTCATGCAGTGTTTTTCTTAGTATTTTTTTAATAATATGTTTCACATTCTACTTATTATTTTGGCCATTTAAGAACTATTGTCTCTCTGCTTTAAATGATGAGATTGTTCTGGCTATTGCTTTCTCTCCCATGCCCTCTACTTCATAATTGCTCTTTATAATGATTTAAAATTTTTACTTTATTGATTTTCATGTTTTTATTAGTGTTTTCTTGCATTGAAAATGTTGTATTATGCTTTTAGATTCTTTCTTTTATGCCTCACAACTTTAAGGTACATTCTAAAACCTTTAGGTATTGTGCCAAAATTATGTGAAAGAATATGATTCCTTACTAAAATAATAAGGAAATTATTGCTTGTGGTAAATTAAATTATGTATCCCCCTTTAGACATGTTCTTCGTCTTAATCTGCTTCCCATGGGTGTGAACCTATTGTAAATAAGACATCTTGAAGATGAAGATGAATTCTACATGGGGTTCTTTTTGTGTGTTGTTGCTGTTGTTTTTGTTAAGCTGTGGCCCAACTGAATGAGGTTGGGTCTTAATCAAAATGCCTGGAGGCTCATGAGAAAGAAACTGGAAGCCAAAGCAAGAGAAAGCCACGGGGAAAAGCTGGAAGTCAGGGGAAAACTGAAGAGCAGAAGAAAGGAGAGGACATCACATGTGACTGGAAAACCAGGGAACCGTAAGGACTGCCAGCCGCTAGACCCAGAATGCAATAGGCTCCTGGGAAGAAGCAAGCCTTGCTGATATCTTGATGTTGGACCAGGGACCCGGAACCATGAGCCAATATGTTCTTGTTTACACCAATCTATTATGTAGTATTTGTCATAGCAACCTGGAAAACTAAATTCCTAAACTTTGCCTTTTTTAGCCTCAGGTTTTAATCTAAATTTAGTTATTGTTATTACCAATACTTCTATAATTCCCTCTTCATATATCTCATTATCATGATTCACATAAGATTTGGCCTTTATTTTTTCTCCAAGAAAGCTAGAAAGTGTTCCAATTTTCTTCTCATAGTTAAGAAGTTCCTTGTGCAAATTGTTTTTGTTGTTGTTAATACATTTTATATTTAAGAACTAAAGTTTTAGACTTTCAGAAATTTAGAGCAGATAATACAGAGAATTCGCTTATGCTTCTGCACAGAGTTTCCCTTATTAAAATCTCACATTAGTATGGTACATCTATGACAATTAATGAACCAATGTTGATATGTTTTTATTAGCTAAAGTCCATACTTTTTTCAGATTTCCTTAGTTTCCTTTTTTTTTTCCCCCTAATGTCCTTTTCTGTTCTGGAATCCCATCTAGGATCCACATTACATTTAGTCATCATATGTTCTTAGGCTCCTCTGGGTGGTGACAGTTTCTCAGACTTTCCTTGTTTGGGATATTGTGACAGTTTTGAGGAATATTGGTAGGAATGGTATAGAATTCCCCTCCAATGGGATTTTTCTCATGCTTTTAACATGATTAGCTGAAGGTTTTGTCATTTTGGGCCTAGTGTGACTTTTATATTTTCCACTGGCTAAGTATAATGAATGGGCTCACACTTCCCCTCAACATTTTCATGTTTTTCTTCCGTTGTGTTTTGATGGTGAATATTGTTGTGTGGTATATTGATTGCCATCCCATACTCTCTTCATTTTTAACTTTTTCCCTTCTTTTCTTTTTCTCTGAATTTTTCAAATTGTGTTCAAACACAACTGTAGTTTATTAACTGTAAGACTAATTACTGTATAGGTTTTATTCATTTGCTTCATCTTTTTCTGCAACAGAATATTGATCTGTTGATTTAGTGCTTTACGTCAGGAAACAATTCTATTATGATTTAATTTTTGTGGAGTTCTTTACTTTAGGTTTATCATTGTTCTAATTTGCTAATGCTGCTGGAATGCAAAACACCAGGAATGGATTGGCTTTTACAAAAGGGGGTTTATTTGGTTACACAGTTACAGTCTCAAGGCCATAAAGTGTCCAAATCGGGTACCTTCACTGGAGGATGGCCAGTGGTGTCTGGAAAACCTCTGTTAGCTGGGAAAGCACATGGCTGGTGTCTGCTCCAAAGTTCTGGTTTCAAAATGGCTTTCTCCCAGGATGTTCCTCTCTAGGCTGCAGTTCCTCAAAAATGTCACTCTTGGTTGGACTTGGGATATTTGTCCTCTCTTAGCTTCTCCGGAGCAAGAGTCTGCTTTCAACGGCCGTCCTCAAACTGTCTCTCATCTGCAGCTCTTTTGTTTTCTTCATGGTGTCCGTCTTGACTGTAGCTCCTCTTCAGAATGTCACTCAAAGCTGCACTGAGTTCCCTCTGCCCCTCAGCTCATATATATAGCTCCAGTGATTTAATTTAGACCCACCTTGAATGGGTGGGGTAACACTTCCATGGAAATTATCCAATTAGAGTCATCACCCACAGTTGGGTGGGGCACATCTCCATGGAAACAACCTAATCCAAATGTTCCAACTTAATCCCCACTAAAATGTCTGCCCCACAAGATTGCATCAAAGAATATGGCTTTTTCTGGGGGACATAATACATTCAAACCAGCACAATCATATTTCCTGTTGTTGTATTATATCCTACGCTCAATATCTACTAACTTCTTTCTAAATGCTTTCAAATTTTTCATGTTCTTTTTATTCACTGTTATTACCTGATAATAAATGTGAAGATTTTCCCTTTTATTGCTCTATTGAGTTCTGTGATATTTCTAAGGTCTTGATTAGACATTCAATCTTATTTCTCCATTCTTAAAGTGAATCTTTATCAGAATTTCCCATTTTATCATTCTATTGCTTAGAATGCTTCACTGAAGTTATGCTAACATAAAATTATTATATTAGAAAAGACATTCTGTATGAGAGATTTTTTTCTGTTTGGTGATGAAAGACAGATATCTTCTCCACATTATGCCTCTTTTATATTTGGTGCTACACTTTTATAGGTAGGCTGTGGAGTTTCTGTTCATTGTTTGCATATTTAACATAGATTTTCCAAGACTTGTCCATCATTTTATAGTGCATTATTCTTGATTCCCAGCCAACTTATCTGAATTTTGTTGTTGCTGTTAATCTCTCATCCGATACTTAAATTTGATGGCTATCTATATCATGTTCTAGTGGTATTGAGTGCGAGGCACATGATAAGGCATGGCTTCTTGGCATTGTCTACTTGGAAAACTTGGTTTATACTTTCCCATTATACTTCTGTGAAAATATCCTTTATCAGATGTTATTCTACCTAGTCAAGGGTGTATCTCTAATTAATCACAATTTATAGATAAAATAATCCCACACAGTTATTTCCTTGACTGAATATTCTAAGTACTTACTTCCTTTAGGCCATCAGTCAGTGGAGGGAAAAAGGTAAACTGTGGAGATTTTTGCCAAGCTGTTATCACTTGTAAAAGTGGAAGAGCAGAAATAAAACTGGGGTATGCTGAAAAATTACCCCCCTGTAGAGCCAGCTCCTGCAGAGTGTTTCATCTTTATTTATTATGTCTTTGTGTACTAGTTAGTCTCTATTTAATGTTAAAGATAATTAGTTCTGGATGATTATGTTTATCTGATCTTCCTTTTCATGCTTTCTTTCCTGCTGGGAAAAATAAAAATAAAACAAAATATTGGATTCTGTAGAATTTCCCTGTCTTGGTTGTGACCCAATTGTGAAATAAATATCTTATTTATTAAGTGGATTTCTGAGAGTTGGTCTGTCAAATTGGGGTGGACATGAGGATCAGGTATAGGTGTGACTTTTTTTGTCTATTCTACTCCTTTCACCAATAAAACTTTTGATCATTGCATCATTGCAATACTAAAATATAATGATTTTTCTCCTTTCCTCTACATTATTTCTGCAAGTTTATTGCATATCATGGTGCTTTCCTTTTCTTGGTTTGATTGGTGTAATATATATATATATATATTTTAATCTTCATTTTATTGAGATATATTCACATACCACGCTGTCATACAAAACAAATCGTACTTTTGATTGTTTACAGTACCATTACATAATGGTACATTCATCACCCAAATAATAATAATAAAGGACTTAAATCTCCCTTTTGAATATAAGGGAAGAGTCTTTCTCCTTCCTCCTATTTGGCTTTGCATTTACTTTAGAAAACTTGTAGTTTTAAGACCTCTTTTTCTTTGCTTTTTAAAATGTATGAAAATTAAAACATACATAAAAGGCTGAATAAGGTTCTTGCAAATTTCACCACACAAGTGGGTCTCCTCAAGGAAAGAATTACTTTTCTTGGTAATGGAATCAAAGAAGATAGTGCCCCCCTCTCCTAGTTTCCTGGGAAGAAACTAACATCACTTCCAGGGGTCTCCTGGCTCCAAATTGCAAACCTACCTCCAAAATATCCCAAAATGTCTATGTAATGAATTGTATCTGCCCTGACTCATGGAAAGGGTAAGCTCTCTTTTCGTCTTTACAATCTCTTTGCCGATCGCCTGTGATGCATCACTTTCTGGTTTAATGCTAATTCAATATTAAAATTGGTTTTCTTTCCTGTCTACCTTTGTGGAGAGATTTTCTGGGTTGGGGGAAGATTTTCTTTTTAATTCTATTTCCCCAACAGTTTCCAAACCTGCAAAATGGGTGAACGAGTGCCTAGCTCACAGTATTACTGTGAAGAATAATGATATTTTTTTTTTTTTAAATCATCATTTTATTGAGATATATTCACATACCACGCAGTCATACAAAACAAATTGTACTTTCGATTGTTTACAGTACCATTACATAGTTGTACATTCATCACCTAAATCAATCCCTGACACCTTCATTAGCACACACACAAAAATAACAAGAATAATAATTAGAGTGAAAAAGAGCAATTGAAGTAAAAAAGAACACTGGGTACCTTTGTCTGTTTGTTTCCTTCCCCTATTTTTCTACTCATCCATCCCTAAACTAGACAAAGTGGAGTGTGGTCCTTATGGCTTTCCCAATCCCATTGTCACCCCTCATAAGCTACATTTTTATACAACTGTCTTCGAGATTCATGGGTTCTGGGTTGTAGTTTGATAGTTTCAGGTATCCACCACCAGCTACCCCAATTCTTTAGAACCTAAAAAGGGTTGTCTAAAGTGTGCATAAGAGTGCCCACCAGAGTGACCTCTCGGCTCCTTTTGGAATCTCTCTGCCACTGAAGCTTATTTCATTTCCTTTCACATTCCCCTTTTGGTCAAGAAGATGTTCTCCGTCCCACGATGCCAGGTCTACATTCCTCCCCGGGAGTCGTATTCCACGTTGCCAGGGAGATTTACTCCCCTGGGTGTCTGATCCCACGTAGCGGGGAGGGCAGTGATTTCACCTTTCAAGTTGGCTTAGCTAGAGAGACAGGGCCACATCTGAGCAACAAAGAGGCATTCGGGAGGAGGCTCTTAGGCACAACCATAGGGAGGCCTAGCCTCTCCTTTGCAGCAACCGTCTTCCCAAGGGTAAAACCTGTGGTAGAGGGCTCAACCCATCAAACCACCAGTCCCCTATGTCTGTGGTCATGTTAGCAACCATGGAGGTGGGGTAGGCGAATACCCCTGCAAGTGTAATATATTTTTGATACTTTTTATTTTTTTTCTGGTTATATCTGGGGCCTAGCATAGCATGGCAGTCTTACAATGGAAGTCCCTCTCTAAGTGATTTAAAATATAAGTGCTTAGTAATTATTTCCAAATTAAGTAATTGTGAAGCTGACTTGGACAGAAAGTGCCAAATATCCTAGCAGTAAGTTAGACTTTTGGAAGCTGCATTAATTATATTAAAACAAGAAGGCACAATGATTAAATAATAATGAAATGTCTGAGGAATTATTACGGGGTTTAAATTAGAGTCAATTTTCTTAAGTTATTCTCTTGGACTTCTTGACTCAATTTTTATTATACATTAATGTGTAATAAATTGTATATTGCATGACATAGTATTTTAATCTGACAATTACTTGTTAACACAATTTTAGAAAGCCGTAGTTTATGAGCAAAACCATTTCCTATTTTCATTTTGGTAAACATAATGGTCCATGACAGTACTTTTACTTTAGGTGTGGAAAAGATGATTAATCAACAAAATTGTTTCCTGACAGTTTCAGTGACTGGTTAAGTAATAGCCATTGTTTGGAATTAATGAGCAGTATCCTTCCAACAAGGGTAGTTCATTGCTTTTATTTATTTTATTTTTTTTATTTCATTTTAGATTTATAGAAAGGGGCTCCTCTAAAGAGCCTTAGGAAACTTGTAGAGTATGAAAGATGAATGTAAATAAGAAGAGTAAAATGACTTTCATATTAGAGGAATAAAACTGAAATTAATGAAATTTATGAAACATAGAAGATCTTTTCCTTGTGTACCAAGAACTAGGGCACAAGTAAGAAGGGGCTGAGGTCACATATCTCAGCCACTTGTCTACAATTGCCCCTTCCCTCCCATCCTTTCTCTACTGAATAAGCACTTAATCATATACTTTAATGCAGAGAGCCAGAGATCCGACATTTCTCAGTAGTCCAGAGACAGATATTTAATACAAAGGAGACAACTTTATCTATCAGGATACAAAAAAGATGATTCCCTGACATATTTCAATTTGCAGGTCTAAGATGTTACAGTATTTAAACTTCAGGCTATTTTCTATTTTCAACCTATTATTTAAAAATGAACATCTTGTACTTATATCTAATGTTGATAGTCATTTATACTTATTTTCCTGGGGAAAATTAATGAATATTACTATATTGCTCTCCAGAAACCTTTTTAGCCATTTAGACCCCACCAGGAATATATGAGAAAGTCAGTTTTGTACTATGGTCAGCAACATAGTTAACTTTGAAAGTTCCTTTACCACTAAGACAAATATTTTAATGAGTTTAAATGTGTTTTTAGTTTTTTTTTTTTCCCCCCTTCTTTTTTAGTTTGGGTGGTTAAGATGTATTTGTATTAACTTAGGCATTTAAGCATTTAATAAATCATTTTGGAGATTCTATTTATTTGCAAATAGTGATGAACTCTAGAATCTTTGTGTGGAGTTGTATAGAAGGTCTCAAGGCAGTTTAATTAGAATTGCATGATCTTGAATTACACTTTATCAAACTGAATCTAACACCCATAGAAAAAGGCTTTTCTCAGCAAGCATTCAAGTGTTTTGTCACCCACATTTGGCAAATTATAGGTTATCTTTATTTCTAAGCATTTTATAGGTGTTGCTATATCATCAACAGGAAATTTTTGATGATATTTTCAAATGTTCAGTCTTGATATGAAACAATCTTGACTTGAGATCCTCTGATGAAGTCATCTAATAGTGTTTTGCTTTCTCATCGTTCTGTCTTTTGTTGCATAAGCAGAACATAAGTGGGCCACCTTATGAATTGATTCTGTTAAATGAATCAATTCTAAAAATACGTTTTTCTAGAGTCTTCGCTACAATGAGCTATGTTTCAAAATCTTTGGAGGATTGGCATTTCGAGAGGTGGAACTGAATATATAAAGCATGCTATGTTGAATTGTTGAATAGCTGATACTGATCGATGATTTAGAATGACAAGCAACTTCAGCAATTGACAAATATAAAAGTTTAAACATAAGCTTTTCAAAATGAAAATAGATGTTGTTGTCCAAACGGCTCCAACCCACATGAGTTTAAATATATAAATATATAAAATTGCTATTCTTTTTTCTTCAGTTTCCTTGTTTTTATATTATCATTGAACAACTTCATGGAAGACTTTTCATATATATGTATTTTGAATGGTAGTATAAATTGCACTCTTCAATTAAAATGTGAAGTCATTCTCATTTCTGTATCCTGAACCATATTTTAAAGTAAAAATCATATTAAAATATTAACGATACTGATAGAAGAAGTGTGACACAGTGAGACAAAATCAATGGTTCCAGTAGATAGTCATCTTCTATCTTAATTCCAATACTAAGAAATATGCTTACATTGCCCTTTCTGTTGTGTGCATGTTCTGGAATTACATTTCAAGTTACTTTTGTATGGGCCAGAATAACCACATGATTTTCCCTTGACTTTTACTTGAGTCCACAATGAACAACACTGTTTAGAGTTTAAGCCAAAACATGGAATTTTAAGTTATTTTTATATCCCTTAAGGCCACAGCATTTCTTTAGGGGGATATAAGTGATTAGGTTATGCTTGCTTGTAATTTCTCTCATGATTAAAAATATTTTTGGGTAAAATGAGTTAACATGGGTTTGTTTTGAAGAGAAATGAGCACCTGGTTAAAAATTAACATAATTTGAGCCCTAAACTGAGGGGGAGAATTGAAATACATAGAAAATATACATAAAATTTAAAAATGACCAGCCTTGACTTTAAAGCAAAAACAGGAATCAAATATATTTACACCTTATATAAATATCTAAGTAAATAGAGCAGTGTTCTATCTTCAGAGCTCACATGGTGCCAGGCATACAGGCCTCTGCTCCTTTTTTTAAGTAGCTCTACTGAGATATAAGTCACATACCGTACAGCTCATACACTTAAGGTTTGTGATTCGCTGGTTTTTAGTGTATTCACAGAGCTGTGCAGCCATCACCACAATCACTTTTGAACATTTCATCACCCCCCAAAGAAACTCCATCCCTGCTAGCAGTCATTCCCCAGTCTTCCCCATCCTCTGCCATAGACAGCCATGAATCTACTTTCAGTCTCTATATTACAGCCTTTCTGGACATTTAATATAAATGGAATCATGCAATATGGGTGACCTTTTGTGACCGGCTTCTTTAACTTGGCATAATGTTTTCCAGATTCATCTGCATTGTACCATGTATACATACCTGATTCTTTTTATTGTCAAATCATTTTCCATGTATGAATATACCATGTTTTTTTTTACCCATTCATTAGTTGGTGGGCATTTAAGTTGTTTCCATTCTTTGGCTATTATGAATAATGCTGCTTGGAATATTTGCATGCATGTTTCAGTGTGGACAAAGGTTTTCATTCCTACAGAGTACATACATAGGAGTAGAATTACTGGCTCATGTGAGACTCTATATTTCACTTTTTTGAGGAACTGCCAAACTGTCTTCTGGAGAGTTTGCACCATTTTTGTACTTTGACTATCAATGTCTGAGTATTCTATGTTCTCCACATCCTCACCAATGCATATTATCATCTGTCTTTTTGATCCTAGTGTGTGTGAAGTGGTATTTCATTGAGGTTTTGATTTTAATTTCCCTAATGGCTAATGACATTGCACATTTTTCATGTGCTTACAGGCTATTTGTTTATATCCATGGAGAAGTGTCTTTTCAGATTCTTTTCAATTTTGTAATTGGGATATCAAGTATATTCTAAATTGAATCAATATGTAGTGAAAAGTGACTGTCTTATAGACGGAATGCAATAGAAAACTTAAGGTCTCTTGCTATTTAGGTGTAAGAGCTTATGATGAGCAAAGATAAATTAGACACTAGAAAATAAGTGTGCTAGACTTTCTTCATGTATCTGAATATTAAACTGCAAAACTTTGCATCTTTGTCACACATTTTGTGTATCTGAATATTAAACCACAAAACTTTGCAACTTTGTCACACATTTCCAAGAACTAAGTGAAATAATCTGGAAAAGTTTATTTTTACTGAGGATTTGAAAATTGGACAAAATCAACAAAATAGCTTAATAAACTTAATAAAGATTTTGTGCTGAAAGACCCAATATTTAAAAGAAAGCAATTCTTCCCAAATCACTTTATAAAGATCCATCAATCCTGACCAGCACTTCAAAACAATGGCTTTAAATTTCACCTGAAAAACTAATAATTAATTATCGTTAAAAATATATTGAAAAAATTGAGAACAAAGAAATATTAGTGAAGGTTTGAAAATAAATTAAAATATGTGATAATTCTAGCAGTATGGAGTTACTTCAAAAGTAATTAACAAACCAATAAAATAAACAGTTAAAAATAGATATAATATAGAATAATAAATAATAAAGGTTGTTTTAAGATGGAAGAGGAAAGTGTCTGTTTTGTTTTCTTGTTGTGTTGGTGACGATTTACTGTAGAACTGTCTTATATGTGTGGGACAGAATCAGGAAGCCTTCCTATTTACATCTTAGACTTCTCTGTAAGTATAAAATATAGCTCTATTATATAGGAATAAATTGGGTTTTTTCTAGCACTTTTTTTTTAACTCTGTAAAAATATAAAATAATTACATAGACTTAAAAATTGTTGTACTTTCCATGTCCTTTATAATGATGTAAAAGCAATATATTTTCATTTCGTTGAAATCTCTATATTTGGATACATAACTGCTGAAACGTGTATTGAAGTATTCGTAAACCACCCTCTTTAATTTTACCTGAGCATCAATAAAATTCCTTAATCATTAAATTAGAATTTCCCCTTATTATATTGAAAATATTGTTTCAGTCATATCATACACTATTTTTTCATTTTTAGCACTGTGCATATTTTGATATTTCAGTAACAAAGCTTGTTTTAGGATTGTGCGTTATGGACATATTATCTCATATTTTAAGAAAGAAACAGAAATTTAACACACTTACCTATATTTACTAGAATAAAATTATGTCATGAATTATCTATTATTTTATCCCATCATTTTAATTTTTTACTAGAACCTTATTTCTATACTCTTTGATGCACTTGTTATTTATTCTAGAATCTTCCAATAGCAATAAACTAATTATAAATATTTGAAGAGTGTCAACAATTATGTATCATTTTTCACATGGTTTGTTGAGTAAACTCTTAGAAGACTGAACAGTATTTCTGTTGAAGCTGTTATTTCAATATTTTGTAGCTGTAGATATAGATAGAAAGATTCAGATTTAGAGAAAATAAGGTAAATAAAGCACTAATTGTTTCAAGAGAACAAAAAGAATAGCAACCTTTCTGCCTCCTGGGTGGATGCATAGATTTTCTTTCCATTTGGAAAAAAAAAAAACACGCCATATTAATTTAATAACTTTGTTCATACCTAGCAATTTCAACGTTAAAAAAATATTCGTGTTGCGATATCCTTTAAAAGCTCAATTCTTTTCTCTTGGCTTCAAACATTTGACTAGCTCAGGAATGACTAGGAACTGAATGACCATTTCTGGTTTAAGGTTTTCAGCAGAAATAACCATTTAGTCCCCCAGAAAAAGCCATATTCTTTGATGTAGTCTGGGGCAGATGTTTTGGTGCTGATTAGATTTGCATGGAAATGCGCCCCACCCAGCTGTGGGTGATAACTTTGATGAGATGTTTCCATGGAGGCATGGCCCCAGTCACTCACGGTGGGCCTTGATCAGTGGAGCCATATAAATGATCTGATGGGCAGAGGGAACTCAGTGCAGCTGAGAGTGAACTTTTGAAGAGGAGCTACAGCCAAGAGGGACACTTTGAAGAAAGCACAGGAGCTGCAGATGAGAGAAATTTTGAAGACAGCAGACTTTTGCTCCAGAGAAGCTGTGAGAGGAAAAATACCCCAAGAGTACTAAGAGTGACATTTTTGAGGAACTGCAGCCTAGAGAGGAACATCCTGGGAGAAAGATATTTGAAATCAGAACTTTGAGCAGACACCAGCCACGTGCCTTCCCAGCTGACAGAGGTTTTCCAGACACCACTGGCCATCCTCTAGTGAAGGTACCCGATTGCTGATGTGTTACCTTGGACACTTTATGGCCTTAAGACTGTAACTGTGTAACCAAATAAACCCCCTTTATAAAAGCCAATCCATCTCTGGTGTTTTGCATTCTGGCAGCATTAGCAAACTAGATCATCCCTGAAATCTAAATTAAGTATTCAAGTACTTAGCTGACATGTCAATAGTTTTCTTTTACCTTGGAAAGTATCACTAATTTCTTTTTCTTTAAAATTAATGGATATTCTTTAAGGACCTAAACTTTCAACTACAAAGCTGCTTTTAATCTGATTTATTGCCTGCACCCCATATGCGTTCTAAAAATTTCGCTTCTCATAGTTTTGTCTATGCTTCTTACTGTTTTGCAATCACTCTTCCTAATTATTCTTCTTTACTATTATTTCTTCCCTTTTCAAATATCTCATTTTTTCACCTCCCAAATTCAGTCCTTAACTATTTACTTATTTATCTACCATAACTTCATTGGGAGTTCTTACTTTTCAACTGTAACCTTTATATTAATGCTTATACTACTTTCCCCTCTTTATTTTGTATTTATGTGTGTGTGTGTGTGTGTATCAAAAGTTCTCTCCAGGACATTTCCTCGTATTTATCTTGCTATCCCTTTTAATACTATTCCTTCTTACTAAACTCACAAATTTCCAATTAAGACAGTACTTATTAGCAACAATCCCACAACCATCATTGATATTATCCTTCAATCTTTTTGCATCTGAAATTCCTAACTCCTTTATCACATCTTTATTGCATCTCTTTTCATTGTATCTATCAATAATAGTTTAGAATTCATTTTGTAATAACTTCATATTTTCTGCACTCCAGTCTTTCTTTCTATCTAGAACCTTCTTAATTGGTTAACTCTCAACCCTGCTGATTCCAATCTTCCCTATGGACTGCTTCAAATCATTCTTTTCTGAGGTGGTTTCAGTACAAGACATTGACTAAATAACATCCATGTCTTCTGTGTATTTTTGTATAGGGAGTGGAAAGAGAATTTTAAGGAATGAGAAAAGAAACAATTGTGTTAGGCATGGCAAGGATCCATGTTACTAAGTCTGGAATTTGTTGACTAAGGACCATTCCCCAAAATAGTGCATCTTACATGTAATTCGAACAATTCACCGGTGAGCCCCATTCTCTGCTTTTAGTAAAGGCAAGGAGTCAAGGAAAGTTCTACATCTATGTTCTCCTGTCACTATCTAAACGACACACATCTGTGCATCCTCTGTAATCTCTAAACTCCATTATGATGGCTGTGCTAACAGCCTCAACCCAGAGGGACACTCAAGGACACTTTTACAGCTTTTATAGGCCCCCCTCCATACTTTCTTATATATATTGTCAGTTACTCTTAGCTTTTCTATATTCTGTTAAGTATTCTTTCTCAAGTCACAAGTTTTTTTTCCTTCAAATTTCATCTCTAGTTACACATTCACACCCAAATAAATGCTAGACACCCTTAAAAGATATATTTAATACATTATATGATATGTAGATTTCTATTACTCATACGAATAAGCCATAACTGGTAGATATAAAGGAGAAATCTTCAAATTTATTTGACTTTTTAAAGGAATGGAGAAGGGAATTGTTCCCATGATTACACAGCCTTTCACCTGTAATACATTTATCAATAATTTAGAGACAAGCATTCTTCTTTTCCTCCTGTACTAATGCATTGCAGTGTACCCTGGTGCCCTGAAATGTCAATGTGCCTTTCTAAGAGACAAAATTAGCTACAGAGACTGACTCAGATGACCTAAAGCTTGAGAATCTTAGAGACAGAACTAAACACCGATAGGGAAGGCAAAACTATCACTTTTAGAGAAAAGTTTACTTAGCCCTTCAATAGAAAAAAATTGGAGATCTATAACCATACTGTATGCTTACAAAAAGAAAAAGTTAAGAGAAAAGCAAAATCCCAATCCAAATTTTGCTTTTTGATTGCTCAGTAACCAACTCTACAAATTGATTCCATCATAACAATGAAATTTAACATCTTTTCAATTTTAATTGATTTTAATATTGCTAGCATCTTTGCTGGTTCATTGCACCGATGGCATTAGAGAGCTTTACTCAATAAGGGCTGTTACTATATTAAATCAGTATATCAATACACTCTGCATTAAGAAGCAAGGGCCTGAGAGAATCTACGTATCGGAGAGGAAAGGAAAATGGTTGCTTAACTCTGTCTTTCTTAAAACAAGCATGTTAATGGGAAATCTTTCCCATAAAAGCCCCTTTTTGTGCTGAGGGATACATAAAAGAAAAATGCAGAGCATGGTAAATATTTCCCTTCCATATATTGACATAAACCATTAGAATATTTTCTCTGGGGCAGAAAATTCAAATGGTTCAAAATAACACATCAGTTACATGGTTAAAGTAAAAGCAATGACCTTGTTACGGCAATCATTTCCTCCATAAAATGAAGAAAGCACCCCTGGTCCCTCTCCTTCTCATAGGGATACAGAAGGCTCCAATTTAGGACTTGTTTTGTGTAAAACCTGTATGTGAGGGAATTCTTTGGGACTTTGATTGCATTTCCAGTTTCCTAGAAATACCGGTTAACAAAATCCCTGTAAACAGAAAATGTATTTCTGATAAAGTTAAAAGAATACTACTAGTTATGTTACACTATCCTTACTATCAGCACTTTACTGGAAAAACACTCAGCACATTAAAAAAAAAAGAGGAAGAAAAAAGACTCTTCTATACACAAATATATGAACAGTTTCTCTTCTTCTGTTGTGACAATGTGAATGGCAGTTAACATCTGTTTTCAGGTCTCATACTTCCTGGGCATTTTTAACTCCCTCTGCCCACTTTTATTGGGATTATTTCTATTCTTGAGTGAGAAAACTAAAGCCCAAATTAATTAAGTAATGTGCTCAACTACAGAGGCATGGAGCTGGGGTGTGGGGTCTGTCTGTCTCTGGAATCACTGTCATTAACAGTTGCCTTGGGGAGGGAACTGGTCTCTTCCCACAGCTTTAACTCTTAATCGAAAATGAGACTGGAGGGGAAGGGGGGCTTCTTTCCATGGAAAAGATGTCCTGTTTTCCATTCTATCCTGGATCATATGAGCCTATCAAGGAATGGAGATGGTGTTGTGAGCATAATCTCGCCAAAGCATTCGTGTAATTGTCCCGGAAGCCGTGAGCCTGTGAGGGAAACGGGAAGGCTGTGTCATTGGAAGTGAGTAGGTCTATGACAGATGTGTGACACTGGTGGTGACAGTGCTTCCAACAGCTGGATGGGATAGGGCATACGTGTATAAATCAAGGAACTGTGGCTGGCTTTTATTAAGGATGTAAAGGAAGTGACTTGTTTGAAATTCTTTAAAATGATTTAATGATATGACAGGCTTTCTGCATTTAAACTATTGATGTACTTAATACTTTCTAACAATATATGAAGGAGAATTGTTAATGTGGTCTCAGGGAACATATATTAGGAATATGCCTCAAAATACATTCCCACTGCTTCACATAAAATTCCTAATTTATATTTTTTCACATAACCTGTAAGCAAGGAAACAGCTTGTCTTTAATTGTTGGAACTAAGATTAATTTAATATCTGTAAATATGAGCATGCTTTACCATGAAAAAGAAGGATAGTGAAGCCTGAAAAGGAGGGAGAAGGGGTCTGTCCTAGTTTGCTAATGCTGCAGAATGCAAAACACCAGAGATGGACAGGCTTTTATAAAACGGGGGTTTATTTCACTACACAGTTACAGTCTTAAGGCCACAAAGCATCCAAGGTAACACCTCAGTAATCGGGTACCTTCACCGGAGGATGGCCAATGGCCTCCGGAAAACCTCTGTTAGCTAGGAAGGCAGCTGGCGTCTGCTCCAAAGCTCTGGCCTCAAAACGGCTTTCTCCCAGGACGTTCCTTTCTAGCAAGCTTGCTTCTCTTCAAAACATCACTCCCAGCTGCACTCTCTTTCTCCCCCCAAGTCAGCTCATTTATGTAGCTCCACTGATCAAGGCCCACCCCGAATGGGTGGGGCCACGCCTCCATGAGAACATCTCATCAGAATCATTGCCCACAGCTGGGTGGGGCACATTCCAAGCAAATCCAACCATCACCAAAACGCCTGCCCCACACAAAACCACAAAGATAATGGCATTTGGGGGACACAATACACTCAAACCGGCACAGGGTCATAGATGGGTAAATCATGGAGGGTATTCACTTAAACAGCCATGTTTGTATTATTTGCATTTGTATTTTTGTGGTAGATGCTCTTCTGGAACTGTATAATATAGTCCACAATTATCACAAAACTCCAAGTTGCTTTATTATAATCACTTTGTAAATGAAGGAATGTCTGGCTTGTTAATGGCAGAGCCAGAATTCAGAGCTAGTTCTTAGTGATTCTGTAGCCTGTGAGCTCACCACTGTAGGCCAAAACCACAGAGCACCTTTCTTCACAATAGCTAAGGCTTCGTTATAACAATTATTATTACCATGAAGCTGTTCTATGAGAAAACATGCCAAAATCAAAATCGGAGATTGGTCAAGAGCCAACATCAGAGGAATGCCAACCATCAAAGCTAAAGTAAAAGCTACAACCATTTTGCTCATTGGTAGGAAAGATGTCAGAAGTCAGGTTGAACAATGCTTGGTCCAAAAATCTGGATGTGAGTCATGGTCAGGTCTGGTAGGGGAAAATAAGGGCATGAGGAAATACATTTCCAGCTGAAGGTATCTTGGTGACATTGGATTTCTAGGCATTAACTTGTTCATTTATCTATCAGGGATGAACTCTTTTGAAAAACATGCACTTTTATGTTCATTAAGATTCTATTCTGAACTTGAAAATTACAACGTTTTAGGATACAATTGTATTTCTGAAATTCGTTGCAAGCAAACCTGGTCTGATGTTTCATATCTTTATAGTCTGGTTTTGGGTGGAAAAAAAGCCCTAGTTGTAAAATATGCCATTGAAATGGAGCCTCCCTTATCTGGCCCCATTCTTTGTCCTATCCTATATCATGGTCCCTACACGCAGCATTCTAAATAAACAATTCACATTTCTAAAGACATGCCGCGAGGTTTTGGAGTTTCCATACCTTTCCTCAAACCATTTCATCAATCTGGAATGGCTTTCTTTGTCTTCACTCTTCATCAAAGCCCTGTGAATTTCTATTGCTCAGATAAACAATACCTCTTATATAAAAACTCCCTCGAGCTTGATGTGTTTTTGGTTCACTTGTCATAGCACACTTTACTAACATTAAAATACATGTCTATTTGCTTGCATCCACTTAGATTTTAAGCTCTTAAAGGTTAGTTACCATGAGTTATTTGACTTTTTAAAATAAATAAAATAAAATACCAATAATTTATTATCCACACACTTTTTTTTTGTAGAGTTAGGATTAAAAAAATAAAAGCAATGTAGGAAAAACTTGATTCTTCTAATAATTTTCCTAATAATCTATTTGACAGAGCTAATTTATATATGACAGCAAGTGTGTCATACACAAATTAACCTTTTTTAAAGTAGAAATCAAAGTTCAGTCAGATTACCCAGCAATCAATAAATGCAGAGCTGTCTCTATTTTGACAGATTGAATTATTCTCATAAAACCCATGTTTACTTTTATGTGTAGCACAAGTAATCTAAGAAGAATAGTTTTATCTTGTTAATTTCAGTAAGTAGCAAATAAAAAGGTAAGTTTTAAATCATTTCTCTAAATTGTAACTAGATAATTGGTTCTCACATAGTCAGATGTCACTTAGCGTTCTTATTGCCAAATATTAAACAAATTTAGTGTCTGGCTTCTATCACCCCGAATCTGAGTTACTTTTCACTACCTCTGCTTGGAGGGGCTTTTGCAGAGGTGGGGATGAGAAAGGAAACATTATTTTTTCTTTTTTCTTCTATTTTATTTTTTGCATATAAGTCTCAAGAATAAATCCTTGACAAGCACCTCATAGATGAGTGAAATGTGCCCATGTCCTTAAAAATTTGTCTACTATTTTCTGCCAGAAATAAAACTTATATATTTTCTGCCAGAAATAAAACTTATAAATTACTTCTGGCTTCAAGGAACCCAGGCATTTGGAAATATATTTTAATTTTACATGACGTCCTAACATCTTTTTCTACCCAATCTTTAATTTACAAAAAGTAATCAAAATAACATTAACAATTTGGTAACATTATTCTCTTGAATGAACCCAGAACAATTGTTCTCAACCACTTCCACCATCAAACCTGATAAAAGCGTATGCACATGATGCTAAAAATTGGTTATAATTTTAGGCATTTACAGACTCTAGGTTAACTGCTTGTCATTTTTTAAACTAGAACAAGACATTACTTGAATGTTATCTAACGTAATTTACTATACATTCAAAACAAGATGCGAGGAGGCAGGGAAAGATGGCAGAGTGGTGAGGCGCAGAATTTCATCTCGCCTCTAGAGCAGCTGGTAATTACCCAAAAACTATATGAAACAGTGTTTTCAGGGTCTCCAGTAACCAGTCACACATCGGATGCAAGTTTGGAATCAGAGGAAAAGCTGAGATCACAGCGAACGTTGTAAGTTCCCCAGACCAGAGGTCTGGTGCCCCTCTCCACCCAGACCCCACATACTGTGTTGCTGCTGGCTCCCTGAAAGGAAAAAAAACCCACCAAAAAACAACAATCTGCTGAGGGCAAGAAGAGGGGCTCAACCCAGCCTCAACTGCAGAATTAAATAACAAATTAATTAACTAATTTTGGGAGCTGGGGGTGCTAAAGAAGGGCTGGGCTCCTAGAGGGGGGGGGTGGCACATAAAAGAGGGCACCCATTCCCAGCCTCCAAAAAAGCCATTTTTTCCCCCTACATTTTGTCCCTTCTGGCTTCTCACTGACTCCTTATCTTTTTGCATTTCAATAGCCCCCAGCAGGGGTGGAAATCGAAGCTGTTGGCGAGTAATTATCAGACAGTAGCCCAAAGTACATCTTTAAATGCTCTATTCTGATACTGACAAAACTTTCAGGCTAGGGAAAGACTTTTAAAAGGGACTCCTTTTTTTTTTCTTTTTCCTTTTTCTTGTTTTTCTTTTCTATTTGTTTAATCTAAAGATAACATATGTGGTTATTTCCTATCAGAAAGCCTAGGTTGAGGGACTAGGCTGGGCTTGGGGGGAGACAGAGTACCCACAGCATCTTTGAGTTCCAGATTCACTTCTGAAGAAGGTCTCCACCCCAATCTTTAATTGGCAACTCAGGCTGACCAAGGAATCTAGCTGGGGATGCCCCAAAGAGGAGAGGGGAGAAGGGAATAGTGCCCCAAGAGACAACTGGAGTTCCTAGGATTGGGAAAGTGGAGGGAGGTCCAGCTCAACTGGCAGCCCTCCTTCTGGGAACTCAGGCCCCAGGGGCTGGAATTCAGATTCCGGCTTCAGTCAGCCACGCCCCCGACAGGATCAGAGTCACCAGGAGAACTAAAGTCTCCACACCTCCTTACACTGGTGGGGGAGCTGCGGGCTGGCCAGCGCCACCTGCTGGACAGGAGAGGAAAAGCACCAATTCTACAGGCCTCATAGGAGGGTCTCATCCTCAGGGAAACTCCATACTCTTCCAATGAGACCTGGGCCTCACTAGACTGGGAAAATCTGACTAGGGTCAACCATATCTGAGGAGACCCACTCACAAAAAAGGTTACATAGAGGCAGAGCAAGAAACAGAAAAAACAAGAGATGAAAAATTCTGATCAACTACATAGAACCTAAGTTAGAAGTCTGGAATAAGTTGAACTGAATAACAGAGGTCAGAGAACAAAGCCAATAACAAGAAACCCCTAGGTAAAAGATAGAAAACAAGTTCCAGAATAAACTAATCAAGAAAATCAGATGCCTAGACAACTTAAGATAACAAGCCATACCAGGAAACACGAAAATATGGACCAGCCAAAGGAACAAACTAATAGTTCAACTGAGATACAGGAGATCAGGCAACTAATGCTAAATCAATTCAATGAACTGAAGGAAGATATAGCAAAAGAGATGAAGGATATAAAAAAGACACTGGATGACCATAAAGAAAGAATTCATAAACTTAAAAAAACAAATGGCAGAACTCATGGGAATGAAGGCCACAGTGGAGGAGATGAAAAATACAATGGAAGGAAACAACAGTAGATTTGAACAGGCAGAAGAAAGGACCAGTGAACTGGAAGACAAGACATTTGAATTCATACACACAAAAGAACAGATGGTGAAAAAAAATGGAAAAATATGAGCAGGGTCTTAGGAAGATGAATGACAACATGAAACACACAAATATATGTGTTATGGGTATCCTAGAAGGAGAAGAGAGGGGAAAAGGGGCAGAAAGAATAATAGAAGAAATATTCACTGAAAATTTCCCAACTCTTATAAAAGACAGAAAATTAGAGATTCAAGAAGTACAGCATACCCCAAACAGAAGAGATCCCAACAGACCTACTCCAAGACATTTACTGATCAGATTGTCCAATGTCAAAGACAAAGAGAGAATTCTGAAAGCAACAAGAGAAAAGCAATCCATTACATACAAGGGAAGGTTGATAAAACTATGTATAGATTTCTCCACAGAAACCATGGAGACAAGAAGACAGTGGCATGATATATTTAAGATACTGAAAGAGAAAAACTGTCAACCAAGAATTCTGTATCTGGCAAAACTGTCCTTCAAAAATGAGGGAGAGATTAAAATATTTTCAGACAAACAGACACTGAGAGAGTTTGTGAATAAGAGACCAGTGCTACAAGAAATACTAAAGAGAGTGCTACAGGCTGATAGGAAAAGACAGGAGAGAGAGAGTTGGAGAAGAGTGCAGAAATGAAGATTATCAGGAAAGGTAAAAGGAGAGAGAGGAAAAAATAAGATATGACATATAAATTCCAAAAGACAAAATGGTAGTAGAAAGTACTTCCCTTACAGTAATAACACTAAATATAATGGATTAAAGTCCCCAACAAAAAGATACAGACCGGCAGAATGGATTAAAAAACAGGACCCATCCATATGCTGACTAAAAGAAACTCACTTTAGACACAAGGACAAATATAGACTGAAAGTGAAAGGTCAGAAAAAGATATTTCACACAAACAACAACCAGAAAAAAGTGGGAGTAGCTATATTAATATCAGACAAATTAGACTTCAAAAGTAAAACAATTAAGAGTCAAAGAAGGGCAATATATATTAATAAAAGGGTCAATTCATCAAGAAAACATGACGATCATAAATATTTATGCACCAAGCCAGAATGCCCTGAAATTCATGAGGCAAACACTGAGATTGATGAAAGGAGAAGTAGACACCTCTACAATAATAGTTGGAGACTTCAATACACCACTCTCATCAATGGATAGAACATCTAGACAGAGCATCACTAAAGAAACAGAGATGTTGAATTGTACGATAAATGAACTAGACTTGACATTTATAGAACACTACATCCAACAACAGCAGGATACACTTTTTTCTCAAGTGCTCATGGAACATTCTCTAGGATAGACCACATGTTGGGTCACAAAGCAAGTCTCAAAGAATATAAAAATACTGATATTATACAAAACACTTTCTCAGACCATAATGGAATGAAGTTGGAAATAAATAAAAGACAGAAGGTGATAAAATTCACAAACTTATGGAGGCTAAACAACACCCTCTTAGAAAACCAGTGGATAAAGGAAGAAATTA
The DNA here is from genome assembly GCF_015220235.1 of Choloepus didactylus. Lineage (NCBI taxonomy): Eukaryota > Metazoa > Chordata > Mammalia > Pilosa > Megalonychidae > Choloepus > Choloepus didactylus. Next base: position 8,647,625 of record NC_051322.1, read on the forward strand.
CAACAGAAATTAGTGAATACCTCGAGGCAAATGACAGTGAAAACACAACATATTAAAACTTATGGGATGCAGCAAAGGCAGTGCTGAGAGGGAAATTTATTGCCCTAAAGGCCTATATTAAAAGAGAAGAGAGAGCAAAAATTGAAGAGTTAATTGTTCACCTGGAGGAATTAGAGAAAGAATAGTAAATTAACCCCAAAGCAAACAGAAGGGAAGAAATAACAAAGATTAGGGCAGAAATAAATGCAATTGAGAACAGGAAAACAATAGAGAGAATCAACAAAACCAGAAGTTGGTTCTTTGAGAAAAACAATAAAATTGATGGACTGCTAGCTAGGCTAACAAAAAAAAAAAAGAGAAAGTGGATGCAAATAAATGCAATCAGAAATGGGAAAGGAATCATAACTACTGACCCTGCAGAAATTAAGGAGATAATAAGAAGATATTATGAACAACTATATGCTAATAAACTAGACAATTTAGATGAAATGGACAACTTCCTAGAAAAGCATAAACAACCAACATTGACTCAAGAAGAAATAGATGACTTCAACAAACCAATCACAAGTAAAGAGATTGAGTCAGTCATCAAAAAGCTCCCAAAAAGGAAAGCCCAGGACCAGATGGCTTCATATGTGAATTCTACCAAGAATTCAAGAAAAAATTAGTACCAATCCTGCTCAAATTCTTCAAAAAAATTGAAGTAGCAGGAAAGCTACCTAACTCGTTCTATGAAGCCAACATCACCCTAATATTAAAATCAGACAAAGATACTACAAAAAAAGAAAATTATAGACCAATCTCTTTAATGAATATAGATGCAAAAATCCTCAGCAAAATACTTGCAAATTGAATCCAGCAACACATTAAAAGAATTATACACCATGACCAGGTGGGATTTATTCTGGGTATGCAAGGCTGGTTCAACACAAGAAAATCAATTAATGTAATACACCACATCAATAAATCAAAGCAGAAGAACCACATGATCATCTCGATCAATACAGAAAAGGCATTTGACAAGATTCAACATCCTTTCCTGATGAAAACATTTCAAAGGATAGGAATAGAAGAGAACTTTTCAATATGATAAAGGTGACATATGGAAAACCCACAGCTAACATCATACTCAATGTGGGGAGAGACTGAAAGCTTTTCCACTAAGATCAGGAATAAGGCAGGGATGCCCACAGTCACCATTGTTATTCAACATTGTGCTGGAAGTTCTAGCTAGAGCAATTAGGCAAGAAAAAGAAATAAAAGGCATCCAAATTGGAGAGGAAGAAGTAAAACTTTCACTATTTGCAGATGACATGATTCTATATGTAGAAAATCCAGAAAAATCTACAGCAAACCTATTTGAACTAATCAATGAATACAGCAAATTGGCAGGCTACAAGATCAACATGCAAAATCTGTAGTGTTCCTATACACAAGTAAAGTGCAACAAGGGGAGAAAATCAAGAAAAAAATCCCATTTACAATAGCAACCAAAAGAATCAAGTATTTAGGAATAAACTTAACCAAGGACTCTAAAGACCTTTACACAGAAAGCTATAAGAGACTGCTAAAAGAAATTGAACAGGACCTAAAAAAATGGAAGAACATACCGTGTTCATGGATTGGAAGACTAAATATAGTTAAGATGGCAGTTTTACCTAAACTGATTTACAGATTCAATGCAATACCAATTCAAATCCCAACAACTTACTTTACAGAAATAGAAAAACCAATAACTAAATTTATTTGGAAGGGTAAGGTGCCCTGAACAGCCAAAAATGTCTTGAGAAAGAGGAATGAAGTGGGAGGTCTCACACTACCTGACTTTGAAGCATATTACAAAGCTACAGTGCTCAAAACAGCATGGTACTGGCATAAGGACAGATATACTGATCAATGGAATCGAATTGAGTGTTCAGAAGTAGATCCTCACATCTACAGACAATTGATCTTTGATAAGGCAGTCAAGCCAAAGCAACTTGGACAGAGCAGCCTCTTCAATAAATGGTGTTTGGAGAACTGGATATCCATTTCCAAAAGAATTAAAGAGGACACCTATCTCACACCTTATACAAAAATTAACTCGAAATGCATCAAAGACCTAAACATTAACACCAAGACCATAAGACTCTTAGAAGAAAATGTAGGGCAATATCTTAAAGATCTTGTGATAGGAGGTGGTTTCTTAGACCTCACACTGAAGGTGCAAGCAACCAAAGAACAAATAGACAAATGGGATCGCCTCAAAATTAAACGCTTTTATACATCAAAGGACTTTGTCAGAAAAATAAAAAGGCAATCTACACAATGGGAGTTGACATTTGGAAACCACATATCAGATAAGGGTTTAATATCCCAAATATATAAAGGAAACCTACAATTCAAGAACAGAAAGACAAACAATCCAATTAAAAAATGGACAAAAGACATGGACAGACATTTTTCTGAAGAGGAAATACAAATGGCTCAAAAACATATTAAAAAAATCCTCAACTTCACTGGCTATTAGGGAAATTCAAATCAAAACCACAATGAGATATCATCTCACACCTCCCAGAATGGCCATTATTCAAAAAACAGAAAATTACAAGTGCTGGAGAGGATGTGGAGAAAGAGGCACACTTATTCATTATTGGTGGGAATGTAGAATGGTGCAACCACTCTGGAAGACAGTGTGGAGGTTCCTCAGGAAGCTAAGTATAGATTTGCCATATGACCCAGCTATTCCATTGCTAGGTATATACTCAGAGGAACTGAAACTTCAGACACAAACAGAAATTTGTAAACCAATGTTTAGTGCAGCATTATTCACAATTGCCAAGAGATGGAAACAGCCCAAATGTCCATCAAAGGACGAGTGGATAAACAAACTGTGGTATATACACATGATGGAATATTATGCAGCTGTAAGACAGAACAAAGACATGGATCATATAATAACATGGATGAACCTTGAGGACATTATGTTGAGTGAAGTTAGCCAGAAACAAAAAGACAGATTCTGTATGGTCTCACTAATATGAACAAACATTAATGAACAAACTTTGGGAGTTAAAAGCTGACAACACAGCCTAGCAGGAGACAGATCAGGCATTTGATGCTGAAGGACTACAGAATGTTTAGTAAGACTGATTGTATAGATCCAGAAATAGATAGCATAATACTGTGTGATGGTAGCACAGTATTGTAAGTACACTGAACAAAGATTTCTGTGAGTAATCTCAGAGGTAAAGATAGATGATGAAGACTGGGACTATATGACTTGGCAAAAACTGGAGTGGCCAGTGACTGTTACTAAATATACAAATATAAAATTGTTTTTGCATGTGGGAGAGCAGATGAATGTCAATCATGTAGAGTGTTGAAAAAGAGATGGTATGTGGGAAAAAACATAATCAAAGCAAACTGGAGTCTATGGTCAATAGTAACATTGTAATATGCTTACATTAAATGTAACAAAGGCAATATACAAATGCTAAATGTGTATGAGAGGGGGATATAGGTGAGGGATATGGGATTCTTGGTAGTGGTGTTATTTTCTGTCCTTGCTACTATATTGTATTGCATGACATGTTATTTTTCTTTTAACCTTCTTTTTTATTATTGCTAAAAAAAAAAGAAAAAAAATTTTTTTTGTAGTAATCAATATGTCCAAATGCTGATTGTGGTAATAAATGTACCACTTTATGATGATACCATGAACGACTGTACACTGTGGATAAATGTATGGTATGTGAATATAACTATAAAATTGTAGGAAAAAATATATATAGGAGTAAAAGTGTTGGAGAAAACATGGTGAAAGTGATGCACCTATCTACTAAGGCAGAATGGTGTAGCCTTTCTGAAGGTCAGTGTGGTGGTTCCACAAAAAGCTAAGTATGTGGGGACCATAAGATCCTGCAGCCCCATTATGGGGTACGTACTTGGAAAATCTGAGAGCAGAGACATGAATGGACACTTGCACACTGGTGTTTATGGAGGCAGTAGTCATGATCTGCAATGGGTGGAGGTGGCCTAAGGATACATAGACTGAGGAACAGAATGGTGAACTGTGGCGTATGCATACAATGGAATACTGAGCAACTGTGAAAAGGAGTGAAGCTGTGAGACGTGGGGTGAATGGATCCTGTACACAGCATTTGAGTGAAGTACACCAGAAATGAAGGCAAATACTATAATGCCTCACCAATATGGACTAACTACAATGTGTAAACTCAGAATTGAATCTTAGAACACAGCCTAACATGGAAATGATTATTGTAATGGTCCCTAGATTGTAAGCTCTAACAGCAGTCAACTCTGTTCCTGAATTGTAATGGCTATCTCCAAACTTTGAGATGCTGATCCCTTAGTGTATGACCTGATTGGTCTCTGGAACAATGGGTATCTCTGAGACACCGGAAACTCAGAGCTAGAGCTCGGAAGATATAAATGTCAGTATTAGTGCATACAGCCACTGTTAAAAAAAAAAAAAAAAAAAAAAAAAAGCTGAGAAAGAGCCCAGACTTCAATTAGTGATATGAATGAAGCAGATCTGGTCAAGACTAGGGCAAATCAGGCCAAAGGGTAAAGGTCAAAACTGACTGTGTTTTAAAACTTCAACTTCTGTGTGAGACCAAGGGAAGAGAGGTCTATTTGGTGCAGGATCTATATTTTCTAAACAGTATAACTCTACAGTCGGTTTGTTCAAACACCACAATTACACGGAACTTTAAATAAGAAGTGAGATACGGTAGGTTAGTATAGGTTAGAGTGAAACAGTGACACATCCCAAAGTCATTTGGGGAGAGAATAAAAAATTTATTTACAGGGCCCCCCTGAGGAGCTGGGAGAAAGTGTGGAAGTGTTGGACATCCTCACCTGGACTGATGTTGATGTTGTCACAAACGTTACGATTGGAGGTTTGATGTGCTGAGCCCTCTATCATGGGACTTGCCCTCATATGAAGCTCGTTACTGCAAAGGAGAGGCTAAATCTGCACATAATTGTGCCTAAGAGTCTCCCTCTGAGTAACTCTTTGTTGCTCAGATGCGGCCTTCTCTCTGTCTCTCTCTGAGCCACCTGAGCAAGTGAACTCGCTGCCCTCCCCCCTACATGGGACCCGACTCCCAGGGGTGTAAATCTCCCTGGCAATGCAGGATATGACTCCCGGGGATAAATCTGGACCCAACATAGTGGGATTGAGAATATCTTTTTGACCAAAAGGGGGATGCAAAATGAGATGAAATAGTTTCAGTGGCTGAGAGATTTTAAATGGAGTCGAGAAGTCACTCTGGTGGACATTCTTATGCACTACATAGATAACATCTCTTAGGGTTTAATGTATAGGAATAGCTAGAAGTAAATACCTGAAACTATCAAACTCCAACCCAGTATTCTGGACTTCTGAAGATGAGTGTATAACAATGTAGATTACAAGGGGTGACAGTGTGATTGTGCAAACCTTGTGGATCACACTCCCTTTATCTAGTGTATGGATGGATGAGTAGAAAAATGGGTACAAAAACTAAAGGAAAAATAGGGTGGGATGGGGAGATGATTTGGGTGTTCTTTTTTGCTTTTTTTTTTATTCTTATTCTGATTCTTTCTGATGTAAGGAAAATGTTCAGAAATAGATAGTGGTGATGAATGCATAACTATATGATCGTACTGTGAACAGTTGATTGTACACCACAGATGCTTGTATGGTATGTGAATATATTTCAATAAAACTGAATTTAATTTAAAAAAGTTTTTTATCAACTAAGAGTTATATTTAAAGACAATGGTAAATAAAAAAAAAAACTAGATGCAAAAGCACATGCCGTGGAGGCCTATTGACACATCCTTATTAAGATAATTTTGTCTATAATTTCCACATGATATACAGGTGAGAGAATGTTATTCACTAGAATTCCTCATAGATGGAACAGTTTGTTTGTTTGGAAGAAAGCCTTTACTAAGTATTTTGGAGTTTGGGGTTAGAGCCCATACTGAACCTAGACTTGTATACAGCCAAAGCTAACTGCTTTGAGATGCTGAGAAAAATTGTATTTGTTTCTGTATCCTGAGTGGATGGCAGGTAGGGAGAAAAGAAGTTGATCAGAATAAGAAGTTCATTATTAGTTGTTCATTTCATGAAGCCTATTTCATAGTCTGAATAAATTTTTAAAATGTATAACTCAAGACTATAAAATAGCCTTGAAGATATGAACCCCTTAACCATATTTTTGTTTAATTCTTTCTTTCAGATTAAGGAAGGAGCATGCTATGATTCTCAATGAAAAACAAGAGGGAAAATATTCTCCAAAGTATATTTTCTGAAATATAGTGGAGAATTGTTCACAGTAAGATAATGAAACAAAACAAAACAAACAGAAAACAATTTTTACTGTTTCAGAGTGTGTGGTCTTGCAATTGGCTAGGAGAGTCCCCCTTGCAATGCCCTCTTGCAATTTGAGCAGCTACTTTTCTCATTTTCTGTACTGACACACAATCTTATTCCTCTCTGCATATCTTTTCAGAAACTCCAGCCTTGCTCTCCCATGGCTGCTGATAGCCTTCTCTCCTCTTCTTCAATACCAGTGTAAATAGGCTTACCTTTGTGCCCTCAATGAAATCAATTAACTAAACAAAACAAAGTCACTCACTGAAAATAGATGGCACATTAGTGCCCTTTGGGCCTTTCTTTATTTTCAGGCTAGCCAGGGAAATGTTGCTTGCAGAATTGAGACATATTGGATCGATAATTTTTTTGAGAGGTCCACACACCTGGATATCTTTGTGTGGAGCTACTGGCTGTCACAGAAAAGACACTGTCATTAAATGCTTCCTTTAAAACATTAAAACTGGGAACAAGCATTGAAGATCATTGGGAAATTAAAGGCACGGCATGTTTGTAGCCTGTGATTAATCATATATTTTATTGCAAGACTCAGTTCACAAGACCCTTTGGAAGAAATCATTTATTGTGTTTCAGGCTATTGATAAATAGCAAATTGAAATTTGCATTGCACTCAGATTCTATTTACAAGATTCTGTTATTGATTATTTGGCCACTTAGATGTTAAGCCAAGGACAGTATTTCTGCACAGGGAGGAAATTTATAAGCTTACAAAAAGAAGCCAGGGGTATTTTCACCAACTTTTTGGTAGAAGAGGTTTCTCTTACCCCAAGTCTATCCTGTTAAACAGGTGACACCCGGTAAGGCAAATCACTGCCTGGAATGACTGTGAGTTGGTGTAAAAGTTATATAGAGAATTAAAACACTAGGTTCAAAATTCATTTCTAAACATCTATTATCTAAGTGCTCTAAGACTTTTTGAGCTCCTGAGACATAATCTGTCATGTGAGAATAATAATAACAATAATAATAAATTACATTATCATTGTAAAGATAAAATAATTCATGTGCAAGCATTGTTATTTGTAAAGGATGACAAAAACATTACTAATCCTCACTTTGTTCTACTGACTATAAATTACTGGAAGTAGCATTACTGCGACTCACAGGGACACACATACTTATAGACAGCAGACTATAATTTTTGTTTGTATGCAGAGTAGTTGCAGATGTGTTACTCGAAATTTTTAAACTTTTCATATTTCCTCAAGACACTAAAATATATCCTAATTAACAATGCTTTATCTGACTGATTGAGAAAAAGGACATTTGTGGAAAATGCTTCTCCTTTCCAATATCGCTTATGTTTACAGGTGACCAAGATACTATAGTTCAACTTTCTGGTAAAGAAGAGGATCTAATTTCCAGGTGATTTCATAAGAGGATGAGGAAGACATTCATGAGGAAACACCAATAGTAGAGGGTAACTTTCCAGACAAGAAAACATGTTTAAAGTGCATTGCATATAGAAAATGCATGGAAATTAGAAACCTATTTTTAAATAGCTCATCTCTCCAAGGACACAATCACAAAAATTTAGAAAATATTTGTAATTGAATGATGTGAAAGCACAGGCCATCATATTTGTGGGATGCTGATAACACAGAAATTCAGAGCTTGTAACTTATATTCAGATAAAAGAGATCGTTAAAATCAATTATCTAAGTTTTAATCCTAACATGATGGAAAGAGAAGAGTAATTGAACCCAAAATAGTTACTCTTAGTTATTTGTTTTGATTTTTCACTCTTTGATTTTTGTGGTTTAATTTTACAGTTTGACCTTGTAATCACTGGCTACAATGGTTTTACTTCTTATCGTAATGGTTACTTTCGCTTAGTTCCATTCCTTTACTTGATATTGTAGTTGTTAACTTACGGTAACTGAGTCACTTCCCATAAAAACCCTAAACTAGGCTCAGGGAGGTGGATTTGAGCTGGGGGTGGGGGGGCGGGGCAGGGGGCTACTGTTTCCATGCCAGTCAACTTGCATTAAAGCTTTTTTTTTTCTCTAAATCCTGATGTCAAAGCACTGACTTCTGTGTGCACCAGGCACGAACCCTTGCTCGGTAACAAACTGGTCTCTCTTTAAATTCACTGATACTTTTCTAAGATATTTAGAATATGCTGTTGAGTCCATTATAGGTATCTTACATCTAGCGTCTTCATTTGATTCTTTCTGATAGTTTCCAGCTCTCTGCTCAAATTGGCCATCTGATTATGCCGGTGTTCACAGTTATTTTATATTCTCTGACTGACAATTCTAATATCTTATATCTGATTCTGGCCCTATGACTCTTTGTCTCTTGACAGTGTTTTTGCTTTTTGGTGCATGCTTTTTTTCTAAGATGTGAGAGGCTCTCTCTCTCTGCAGTCATGCCCTTCTCCTGGCAGTGGCTTGTGTGTTACTCCCTTTAGCCTGATGTGGGCGGGTGAAGGGCGTGTTCTCTGTTGGGCTCAGAGGTGGGCTCTCCAAGGTCTCCCCCACTGTCAGCTGCAGGCCTGGGCTCAGAGCATATTTCTGCCCCTAGCCCAAGGGAAAGGGCCTTGTTTCTTCTATTTCCCTCCTCCAGTTGCAAGGGGTTTTCACCATGCCTTAACAGTGAAAATATTTTGCCCTTTCCCTTAAATAAGGCTTTTGTCCCATCGCAGGGCATAGGAGAGGTCCAGGTAGATTCTGGTGCCTTCTGGGGGAGATTGCTGCTCCCTCCCAAGGCGGCCACAGAGGACAGCTTCCCAGGGTCTTTTCTGTGCTCCACTCCTTTTTGTGTGCACTCAGTGGGGTCCAAGGAGAAGCCTGGGAGTGGGGACACATATCTGTCCCAGAAACCTTTGCCCAACCCAAGGTCATAAATTATTCTCCTACATTCTCTTTTAGAAGTTTTATAATATTATGTTTTAAAATTATGTCTGTAATCTATTTTGAATTAATTATTGAAGGATGTGCAAGATTTTATTTTGGATTTACGTATTTTTATATGAATGTCCAATTGTTCCAGCATGTTTTGTTAAAAAGCCCTTATGACACAGCTAGCTGAATCCCCTTTGCAGCTTCGTTGGAAATTAATTGGCCTTCCATCCAGGAGTCCACGTCAGGACTCTCTATTCAGGTCTAACTTAATCAGTTCCTTTGACCACACTATCTTTTATTTGCTTTACAGTAGTCTTGATAATAAATAATACTATTCCTCCAACTTTGTTCTTATTTTTCAAAACTGTTCTGGCTATTGTGGTTCCTTTATATTTTCTTATAAATTTTGGAAATCATATTGCTGGCTTCTACAAAATAGGATGGGCTTTTGATTAGGGTTGTGTTTAGTCTACAGAACAATTTTGGAAGAATTGATTTCTTAACTGTGTTGATTCTACTATGCAATGAGTACTCTATACTTAGTTAGTCCTTCATTTAGGACTTCTTTGATTTCTGTCATCAGTTGTTATCATTTTCAGCATTAAGATTTTACACATATATTATCATTACTTTTATACCTATTACTTGTTTATTGGTGCTATTTTAAATGAGACTGTATTTAAATTTCATTTTGCATTTAAATTATATAAAATATATATTCTTAGATATCTATTTTGAATTTATTTTAATCTATGCTTAATTTAAATTTCTAACTATCCATTGGTAATACATACAAATATCTGTATTGAACTTGAATCTTGCAACATTTGTAAACTGACTCATTATTTCCAGTAGCTTGTTTAAACACTTATTATATTTTCTATGTCCATGACCATATTTTCTGCAAATAAAGAAAAGTGCACTTCTCTTTGTCAATGTGTATGCCTTTTATAAATTTTTCTAGCATTATTGCACTTTCTAGAACCTGCAGTGTGACACTGAACAGGAGTGTTAAGAAAGGACATCTTTTTTGGATTAATCTTAGGGGGAAATTATCTTTCACCATTCAGAATGGTGTATGATCTAATCAGTAGGTTTTTTTAAATAGAATACATTTTTCAGTTTGAGAAGTTTCCATTGTATTCCTAATTTACTGACTGTTTATATAATAAATGAATTTTGGAGTTTTTCAGTGTTTTAGTTGCCTTTTATTGAGACGACCACCTAGTTTTTCTTCTTTATTTTGTTGCTATGCTGAATAACATTGATTTATTTTGTAATTAATCAGTGTTGAAGCATTTTCACATTCTTGAGATAAACCCCACTTGGTCATGATATATTAACTTTTTTGTATATTTCTGAACGTGATTTGTTATTATTTTGTTGAAGATGAGGTTTATTAATAGTAATTATTGATTGCATAAATTCTGTTTAATATAAGTTAAGAAATTGTTCTAATGCCAGGTGTGGACTTGCATTACTTAAGTTAAATAAAAGCAGTATCTTCATCAAAAGTATGCTTCCATGTAACTCTACATGTATATGTGTCTATTTATTTACTTAAATATATATATATATATTTTTTTTTTTCTTTCATGGAAAAATTTTTGTAAAAATTTTAAGTCTATAAAAATTAGCTAATTTCTTTTGAAAATTAAAACAAATGTTGACCAATTTTTATAACTAATAAAGTAAAACATTCCATAATTTCTCAGACTATAACTTAAAAAATCATAACTTACTAGGAAAAAGTATATATATATATATATATATGATGATAAATTTATTCTTTAGTTTTACTTTAGTTTGATTCATTAAAGAAAAAACTAAATAAAATGTCTTCCCTTTAAGCTAAAATATCAGAATAAGCAGCATCCTGAGACCTAGGAAAAAAGCTCAATAAAAGATGTTTGTCTTTGGCAGATACCCTGCCCTATTTTAGTATCTTATTTTCAAGCTTTGATTGTGAACCAAATATAAATGAATCCTTGACAGTAAGAAATTACATGTTAATGGGTGTTAATTGCTGTTAATCTCTTCTCATGCGTATTTTAGACCTCAACCTTAAATTTAATATTACTGTATTAATAGCCAATTCATATTTTATGGTATTTGTCATTTTAATTTAATTTTTGTATATTCCCTTTAATCCTCATATCATATGTGAAAACATTATTTACTTTTTCCTAAACAGGAACCAAATCTTAAAGAGGTAAATAATTTGCTGTAAATCACACAACTAGAAATTGTTTAAGCTATTATTTGAATCAATATTAGAATTCCATGTTTTTAAGTATTTACCGAAAATTTCACTGTTTAGCCATTCTGAAATATTTTACATTACTTGATAGACAATCTCTGACTTGCGATGAAACAGTGATACATCATGTTTATTGTAAACATAATTGAAGCTAACAGGTTGCAATATGGAAAGTCATATAATACACATATATATTTATATGTTTGTGGTTTAAAGTGAAATTTCCCCTTTTCTTTTTAATTTGGTAATTAAATTTAAAAAAAAACGTGATACCTCTCATTATCAAATTAAAACACACACTAATTTAATAAAAAACATTTAGATGCTATCCAAAAAAAAAAAAAAAACACAATTCTTACCATAAAGGTTTATTTTAGTACTCATTGAAATCATTTATTTCAACCTTAACCTGCAGATTATATTTTTTACTACAATCTAAAATTTAATATTTTATATAATATTTAATTTCTCCTTTAATTGAAAACAGGTTTTCCTTTTAATATATTCTAACGACTCATGTAGTAATCATGAGACTATTAGATTTGCATTCTTTTTTAGTGAAAGATTGATAACATAAGAAACCTTAGGAATGGAAACTCTATTAGTTCATCTGTTCCACTCTGTTGTTAATAAAGGATTGTTCCCTTTAGGGTGTTCTTAAGTGTTCAATCCACTTGTTTTTAAATGAGTCAGAATACAGAATTTACATCCATTCCCTTAAGAGTTCAGTCTACTTCCTGATAAATTTCATGGTTATAAAAATTGTCTTTGGTATTTAATCTACTCTTACAAATTAAGCTAATTGCATCTTTAATTTTCTACCTGTACACCTGTGAATCAACTTTGGCATTTTTTTAACCAGTTGTGGATTAACTACCTTTAGGCCCCTCTTTTAATTATAAAGTAAGGTGCTTCAATCATTTATATTAGTTTTAGGAAGTTTTCTCAATTCAAATCACCTAAGTGGGTTATTTTAAAGGTATTGGTGTAATATTCCTTAATCTTTCCTTTAAAGAAACAAAATATGCTGCCTTTAAAAAGTAACGAAAGAAATTTAATGATATTCCAGTAATTTTACACCATTTCTTTCAATGAATTTTGCAGGTTCAATATATGCATCTCAAGCCATCTCTACCTAGACATAACACCTGTTACTTCAGTCCTTCCATGCTACCCTTCTCTTCAACTGATCAATTCATGTATCTGCTCAATAATAAAATATTGAACAACTACTACATTATAAATACTGTTTTAGAAGCTGATGATTCATTACTCAGCAGGATAGAGAATCTCTATTACCTTATAATCAATGGAAGGGGCACGAATTAAGTCACTAAATTAATTCATGAACAATTTATTTCAGAAAGTCATATGGTCACTAGTTTTTCCCTTCTACTGATTCCTCCTTCCCCCTGCATTTTGGAGACTTCATTTTCAGTGGTGCTGGGGATGCATGACCATGGGATCTTTTTTGCACCTCTCTTTTTTGAACTCAGAAATCTTACATCTCAGGGATATTAGGTTTTCAAATCAAGCTACCAATTATATGTGCATTATGTGTGAGTTTTTTAAATGGACCAGAATTATTTATTTCAAATATATTTCTACCAGAAATATTTTTTTCTAAGTTCTAATCAATTGAAGCACAGACAACTTCAGTAGGTCAAATTTGCCTAGATCCTAAGTAGGCAACTTACAAGGGAGGGTATAAGAAGCTCTATGTGGTTACTGAGGCTGAGAGTCCATCAAGAGTTTATTCTCCCTTCTTGATATTTTAAAAATAAGTATCAAAGTATTTTTAACAGTTGTTAAACAATATTCATAGCAGCATTCATAGGACATTGCTTTTCTTCTCTTATACATTACTAAAATAACTTTATAAGATGAAAAGTTCAGATGATTTTCTATCTCTGTATCTAGAGGTAATATTTGAGTACATCAATAATTTTCATGCAATTTTAAGGGGAGAGTTCTTTCATGAAACAGCAATATTTCTTAAAGGATTCTATTTTCATTTCAGCATTTAGAAATAAAACCCATATTGCCACAGCACTCCTCTGCAATAAAAGGATAGAGGTTTTCTGAAGAGGCAGAGTTTCATGAAATCCTAGAATGATATACCCAAAGGAATCTTAGAAATCATATTCCAATGGTGGGGTTATCTAGAGGTATCAATGAAAGTCTCTTCCCAAGGGAATTGGGGAGAAACAAGTAGGAAGGACTAATCCTTATCCCGAAGGACTAATCCTTATCCCCATTCTAAATACTTATTGTTTTACTAATATTTTCTTTGGGAAAAAAAATTCTACTCTTTTAAAAAACGTTTGAAAAGAACTCATGTAGAGTAACCATTCATTCTATTGGCTCCAGATCTAAAGCTAATTTAACCATGTTGAAAAAGCTTTTTAGAGTCAGAACCAGAACTGGAGAACATGTTATTTCCCAGATTTATTATTTTTCCATGATAGAAGGTTTTAGAGAGTCTCTAAAGGGCATTATTTTCTCTTCTTAAATTCATTGTTTAGACTTAAAATCCCTTCCTTAGATTTTATTTTTATTAAAGGTTAAAGGTCTTTTAGTTTTTAGCTGTTGCCTCTTTTAGTATAAGTAATTCTCAGAAAATAAATATTATACACGGAAGTAACTTAACCCTGAAAGGTTGAGAGGTATCTGAGAATCAGACTTTGAAGAAATAGTACGTAAAAATTTAAACCTATTATTGAATAAACTTGGGCTCAGATTAATTTCTGTGTAACCCACTATTCCTGACTTATGCCCTTGCCCAAAATACACAGGGAGAGAACACATCCTAAATGTCCATTCTTTCAACAAATATTTATTGACCTAGAACCCACTTTATGCAAGCCACTCTCTAGGCAAGGGAATAAATCTGTACAAGACAAAAAATTCCTGCAATCATGAAATTAAAATTCTAGTGCAGGGAGTCAGGCAATTTAAAAAGTAATTAAAACAGAGGTTGTTTCAGGTGTCTTAGTCTGCTTTGACAGGTTATGTTTTTAAAACAACAGCAACAACAAAAACAAACAAAAATAAAAATAACAAGAACTTCTCTTTACTTGCTCACATGCAGTTATGTGCTAACTGCATGTAACAGGCTAAGGGAATAAGAGAAAAAGAAGAGTGTCGAGCTCCTTCCACTTCCAGCCACATAGGGTGTGATCTCCGCCTCGTCACTGGCCCCAGACTGGGGAGCTACATGACCAGGGGAGGCAGCGGAGCTCTCCTGTGTGAGAGAGATTTGTGGAGCCCCTACAAACAGGGAACCTATAATCCACTGAGAAGTCATTGCAGCTAGAACTAATAACCAGAGATGGTGGCCAAGAGCTCTGCAGAAAAATGGAACAGAAGGGACTGAGAAGGGCCACGAACTGGGGGCTGCAACAGTAAATACATGAGCTAAAGAAGGCAATAGCCGCCTTGGGGAAAAGGCTTGGTGGAGGCCAGGCAGCAAGCCCGGGGACAATCTGAGTGGACAGTGGTCAAGGCAGAAGTCCCAGCATCAGGCCAGCGAGCTGAAGCCGGAGGAGGGAGGGAGAGAACCCCAAGGCCTGAGTGGCCTGGGGTGAGGCAGATCAAGTGGGGTTTTGTAGAGCAGTTGAAGGAATTTGACTTTTCCTCTTTGTGAGATGGAACGACGTGATAGAGCTTTGATCAGAAAAGTGACATGAGTGACTTACATTATTTTGAGATCACTCTGGCTGCCTTGAGAAGAAACTGAAATTGTTAAGTGTGGAAGAAGAGAGCGGTTGAGAAGTTATTTTTACAAGCTAGGCAAGAAATGATAATGGATTGGGCCACTCACATAATCTGCAAGTGGTCATTTTTGGTTATAGCTTGACGATAAGACTAAGATACAAGTTAAGATGTAGGATAAAGAAAGAGTAGAGTCAAGCATTCAAAAGAAAGTCCATTAAATGAAATTACATATTGCAAGTGAATGAGTCAGAGGCCACTGGATATAAAAATCTGGAGCTCAGAGGAAAGGTCTAGGCTGGTGATTTGTAAATTTATAAATCTGGAGGATTTAAGTGCCTAGATGAGACTTAAAGCAATGAGAATGGATGAGACCAGCCAGGGGGTGAATGTTAATAAAAATATATAAATATAATATATACATATATTCACATAATTTGTAAATATAATTTCATTGTGTTTTTGTCCTTGAAGTCTTAGCTAAGACAGGTGTGGTCATGGTGATCATAACTTTCACAAAGATTTAGTAATAGATATTGTCCTCAGGAAGATCAATAGTAATGCAATGTTTAACTTTCATTTTACTTGAATCTAACTCAATTTGAAATCTATAGAAATAAAAAATTCTCAAAGGAAACATTTTCTGACAGAGAATGCTAATATCCACCATTATCTGTATTGTTCATCTTCCTGAGAAAATCACAAGACCACAGATCTCACCCCCGACAATTAAATGGGACCACAGGATTGATTTCTATACAGTGAAATATGGGTTGTAAATTATATGTGCAGGCCTGACCTCAAAAAACTTTTATTGATTATAGTGTCCTCCTTCCCTTCTCCTCCCCCACTCCCTCAAAGTTAAATATATTGAAAATGTAAAATAGAGCAGGATAAACAAAATTCAAATAGCTGATCTGTTAAGAAGAGAATTATTTATACAGATATGCAAAATGATACATATAGGACTATAATTCTGTTGTATAACATAGCATTAATTGTAGCTAATTTTCCTACATTGCAATGTGTCTTTTATACTTTTTTTTTAGTTTTTAATTTTCCTTAACCGGAACTTTATGGATGCTTGTGTTATTTAACCTTAAAGAGTGCTTTGAACAGTCCAAATATGTTGACCCCTCTCCTGTCATTTTAGGTAGTAAAGTGAAATGATTTCCAGCTTCCGGTGAATTCACGACTCCGTTAATTGTCCCCCAAGGAGCAGTGTCAGCAGGCATTCTTGCTACATCTTGCATAATGATTAAAAATGGAGAAACCAAGGCAGCAAAAGAAAAGGTCACTGTATAATCTCCTTTTATTGAAACAAATAGACTTAATGGAAGCATTCCATCTTTTGTGTATAACTTGGTGTCTTCTCTCTGTCCTGAAGAAATAATCCTTTCCAATTTCATTACACTGAATCAGGTGTTAGTTTATGAGCTTTCTCTTGTCAACAGCAATGAGGTGAGAGTCTCTAATTTTACATTTTTCCCTCATGAAAATTAACTTTTAAATTAGGTTTAATTGTACTTTCCTTATCAAGGACTAGAGAAACATGCATTTCCAAAGTAAAAGGCATTTCTCCCTCTTTCAGGTGAATAGCTTAGGAATAAAGCCGACCCAGCTTTCTGCAAATAGCAGCTCCCATTTTACTCAAGGGTGTTAATACACGCTCTTTTCCTTTAATATCTAGAAAATGTTCTTTACCGCAGAAAATGTAATTAAGATTGAATTAATTTTTAGACAGTTTGGTATAGAAAAAGATACCAAATAAACCTTATTCAAAACTTTATATTTTATAGATAAGCCATAACATGGGCAATAATTGTAGAGCCTGCCATCATGATGCTGATAGCCAATGTAGTTATGGAATCCCAGTAATGTTCTGGCCAGGGTGATAAGCTTTTTTATATGTATTTAACTAAATTAATCTCCCCAAGTGCCTTTTTTTTTTTTTAATTATTATTCCCAATGTAGAGAGGAACCTGAGATTTATTAAGGTTAAAATAATTTCCGTAGATCTCACAGTGGACAAGCTGGGATCCAAACCCAAGTCTCAGATACTTCAGATCATTTAATGAAATTAGGAGGATTAAAAAAACTATATAGCACTTTCTTTTATTGGCAAAAGCTAGTTAACAGAAAGAATACTTGCCTATAGGCTTGTTTGTGTTTTGGGCACTGCAAATTATAACTGAGTTGGCTTTTTAAAAGGCATGCTGAATGGCAAATGATGTCTACAGATAAAGCTTTTGCAAAAATAGTGGTATTTATAGTATTTTACAAACTTTCAGTCCTTTTATTTTAGGCTTAACATACTTAAATCTTAAAAAAAAAATCGAAATGGAATTTAGCAAGATAATTCTATTTATCTCAGCTAAGTTTATTTGGACTGACCACACTAAGAAATTCAGTTTGACATATCAATCATTCCATGGAATTTTAGCTCTAAAAATCTCCTTTGCTTCATGGATTTTTTCCTTTAATTCATTTTGTTTAATATTTAAAGAAAAATCATGCTTGCTTTCTGCAAAAACTTTTGTGAGTAAACGCGAGATAATTCTAATGAATTTCCTTATGTTGGCGATAAATGACACTCATAAAAAACGGGTATGGGAAAAAGCATCATAAAAATTCTAATGCAATAGATAGTTGCATTTTGAAATCAGAGGATGGACAGCTCTGCACCAGACTGATTTTATTGTTTGCTGAACCGAGTAGATATGTGCCTTTATGTGCTGTCCAGCATGTATTCCATTTCACAGTGGTACCAAATTGCATTTGGGGAAATCATTTCTCTCTGTTTTTGTAGCATATTTGGGGAAGATTTATGCCAGTTGCTCTATTTCCCATCAGCAAGCACAGAGAACTTACTCCTTCCTCTTCTCAACTTCGGGGCCTCAGTTCTGCCCAGCACATGCTGTCTCCCAGGACTCTGGATTTTGGGTCAGTGGCTTAAGAACAGGGTGATTGACCCCTGAGTCTCTGCAGTGCTTGTCTCACCAGCATCCAGGCAGCCCCGAGACGACTGCTGTTTTCAAAGTATATCCATAATCTTCAAAAGCTACCTTATGGGGATAATACATAATATCAAAATATTAATTCACGAAATGTTATAAAGATATGTTACTGAATTCTTGCATAAGTTATTTTTTTTACCAAACATTTTAAATGCATTATTTCATTACTTTTTTTCACAGTGTTTGAAAGAATATATAAATTTCTAGGGGCACACATTCTTGAAATTTGATCTTGGAATCCAGCTGCCAACCACTCACAGTACTATTGTCACCATATTTAGTGTTCTATTCATTGTTTTATCTATTCTTTCAACTCATCCAACTGCTCCTGAAGAATTCATTTCTATCAGACATTGTACAAGACAGCTGAATTTAATATTATCCTTGCCTTAGTCACAGTTTAGTAGGGGGAAACAGACATTTAAGCAATTAAATGAAATAGAATATGGTAGACACCATGATTGAAGTATGTGGGCCCCAGAGGATTATTTAAAAGAACTGGTTATTCTCCATAAAGGTAAAGAAAGAATTTACAGCAAAAGGAAACACTTGAATCTGGTGATAGCACATTAAAGAACAGTAGCTATTCTACGGACAGCCAGAATAGGGAAGAGATTGGAAGAAGAGGAAATAGCTTGACAAAACGTTTGTAGCAATGAATCCAATAGGCATGGGCTGGAAATAGGATCCATGAACACAGATATCGACTAGGGCAAAAGCTGTGTGGAAAGCAGCATGTGTAAGGTCAAAGGTATGGGCAAAGGTCAGACCATGGAAAGTATCAAAAGCCATGATAAAGATTAAATTTTATGCTACATTTACTAAGAATATGTTGATAGATTTTTAAATCAAATAACGGCATGATCAATTTGGATCTTGGAAATAGTTTATAGATATCATGCTTTAATTATGTACCCAGAAAGTCATGAAATTATGAATAATCTTGCAATGGTAACCTCCACTCTTTCTGAAGCAGACCCTTTCCAAGCAATTGAGGGCTGTTAAATGGTGCATAATGTCTCTTGTGATTCATTCTGCTGGAGCTTTTTGCGGTGTAGAGTTAGCTCCTGGCAAAACAGAGGCATAGATGAACTTTGTCTTGACACTATTTTCATCTCCTGCTTGCTCTCAAGTGTCCTGCATGATTAGGTTATCTTCCCAGTATTCCATTCTTAGAGAAATAATACCAAACAGCATTATACACAGCTACCCACATACAGGTGTCATAATTCTCCTGGAACCCTGTTGATTCAGCAAATACAATTAAAGAAAAAAACTTAGGTTCATAGTAAATGCATGTTAATATGTCATCCCCAAGTGGATTTTATATATTTAATAATTCCTTTCTATATTTGTGGTATTAACCTGAAAAGTGAGATTATTGTTAACATTTCAGGCACAGCAGGTGATTTGGCAAATTGTGACCCTATTTATAGGCATATTTCAGCAGCAGTTATGGGAGTTGACATATCCAGGACTTACTGTTTGTTTGTTTACGGCTGCACTGCTTTCTGAGATTTATCACACTGCATACTTTGTTGAATGCTAAAAAGATGTCTTCAAAATTTTCAGAGTCAGGTATGAGATTTTCGGGACCTAAAAATTGGCAGTCAGAATAAAAGGGACTGAAATAAATAAATAAATAAATTAGAATTTCAGAAAGAAAAGTATAAGCATGATGGAAACAGTGCAAAAATTTTCCTTTGCTGATACTCTTGTCCTTTAAGCCCTATTTTAAAAATCTCTATATTGTAGAGTGAGAAATGGTTATAGCAAAAAGATGTAGAAAATAAAATGAAAAACACATGATCCAAGATAGGAAAGATAATTGCAGTGTGAAACTATCTTTGTTCCTTCCAGTTTTCTCGTAGCTTTAATTGACAGCATTATGAGAAGTGTTACTACAAATGACCTCTTCGTTCTTTATTCCCTGCAGATGTGATCTGTATTTTGAAAAAGGCAGAATGAAAATAATGCTCATGTTGGGGAAAAAAGCAATCTGCTTTGATTTTACAGAACAAATGTAGTTTTTATTAACATCAAGGATATTTCATTTCATAGGAATTTTGTTATATGTTTTATATAGCTCAAGACTTTCAAGGTAAAATCGTTTATTATACTTTATCAGTTTAATTGGAGTTGGTCTATTTAGATGTGTGATTGATGATTTGATTACAAATAGGAAAAAAAAGATATCAAAGAACTATATAACCTTTGGACTATATAACAATATTTTAATATTATTAGGTCTTTTTTATGATTTCGCTGCCTCTCATCTGTTACATTCACTGGTGTTCAGAAAGAACCAAATAGGATATTTGCCGCTCAGTAATTAAGGAAGAAGTAATTTTAACAGCTTCATGGAGGGAGGGCTCCATTAAGTGACCCCAGGACTCCTTGGAATCAAACAAATACAGGCAGAAAATTGATACAGTGAGCAGCTCTGATAACCTAAAATTAAAAAGGGATCCTTTTCCTTACCAAATGATTTGTTATAGATGATATTATTTTATTTCTGTCAGTGTAGTTATTTGGATTTTGAAAGGCCTAAATTACACACATTAACTAAGAATCAGTTTCTAGGAAATTATCAATTTTAAAGAAATTATCTAGACTTCAGCCTTGAATTAACTGCTCTGTTCCAAATTTGTCAGAAAAATAAGAATCAATCATCCTCTTTTGCATCTGACATTTTAATTTCAGAAATACTTGGCTTAGAGTATTTGGTTTAGAATAGGATCAATGTCTATCACTCCATTAGGATCAAAATGTGATTTTACATTTTCCATCATACTGTGATCTTACCAGAAATGCCAATAATGCTAGAGAGCACATGTCCCAAAGTTAAGAGAGATTTTTGCATAAGAATTCTATTTTTTGTTAATGTACTTTTCCCTGGAAAGTGATTGCTACTGACTTGTGTTCTGCTAAGCAACAGTGAACACTGCTAGAGCAAGGTTGGATCTTTGACACTAAAAATGACGGGGCATAGCAGGTGCTTTGTAAATATTTTGTGGTTGAATAATATAGCCTTTCTTGATTTATGTCTGCAATTCAGAAATTCATAAAAGCTTTGGAAGAAATTTTTTCTAATTGGTGCATAAACCAATTATTATGAGGATTTGTATAATTGAGTAAATTACCTTTCAAAACATTTTCTATTATGTATCCATTGAAAATCTGTGACATTTAAAAATATGGCTGCTTGCAATTTACATATTGTTAATTTAGTAGAGGTATAGCAGAATTCTTTTATTGCTTTTTGTTCATACCCACTTATTACCCTGAAGATAATAAATATTTATAAATACCAGTTATTTCTGATAGGAAATATTGATAAATAATTTTAAGACATTCTTTAATTCAGTCTGTCATTTAATCACGGTTGAGATACAAAACTTATTTAGTTCCAAGTCATACCTGACAAATAAACGGTTTTTATCTGATCTTTCTTTAGCCGCATTTATTAGAATTCAGAATTGGAATATTCGAAGATCTTCTGTCTCAAAGGCAGCTGTTCCCTCAAAATTCATCTGGTCATAGACTTAATTCAGCTTTCCATATTCCCATCATTTCACTGCTGATGTAGGATGACAGCTTCATTTCATCCAGATATATATGCAAATACGGTGAAATGCATAGAATGGAAAGATCTGGGCACATGGCCATCAGACAGTGACTATGCCCCACTGGGGAGCACACTGCCAGCCATGTTCAATGTCCTGAGTCATTGAAAGCCTGGCCCACCCAAGAGGGGAGGCAAAGCACAAGGTGGCAACATTTTTAACCATATTTCAAAAAAGAGACTTGCTGCAACGAAATATTGAAATTCATGTCTCTGAAACCACCCACACTAGATCATGGACGACTGATGGTTGCTTGAAGTATTAACAGTGACTGTGGAAATACAGAGAAGAAGGGAGATTGAGAGTTATTTAGGAGATAGACTTGACAGGATGTAATCAATAGATTATGCACATTAAGGGAGAAGGGAGATGTCAAGGATGACTTCTAGATCTTTGATACATTTTCTGCTATAATTATATCTAAAATTAAGTGACACGACAAAATGATCTACCCATAGGGTCCTCAAATATAGGTCATCTCCTTTTATAAAATTCTAGTCACTATAATGCATGATTGAGAAATTTGTATACAAGAGTACTACTAGATTATCAAGGAGTCATTGTCCTCTAAAAGAAACAAGCTTTTGTTTTTATAGATAATTTATATTCATATTTCCCATATTTAAAATTAAAACTAATAAAAAAATTTAAAAGAATATGCAAGCACAGATTACATTTAGCAGTCAGAGCCATGAGGTCATCTTATGTCATGTGGCCTCTGGAAAAGTCTGTACATGTGCGAGAGAAAGAGCATGAACAATGCAAAGGACAATTTAGGATTAGTAGAAAATAGTGTTCCACTATTTTCTAAAAGGATCTCAAATGATCGCTAGGCATCCTCTCACCACACCTGATATAATATTCATTAAATGAATGGTATTTATTGAGCATTAAATATTTGCCATGATACGCTACGACCTACTCATATATTGTTCTCATTAGATCTTCAAAACCTTAGAAAATTTTAGTTTCATTAACATATGGGGAATTGCAGCTTAATGGTAAATCCAGTTGTCTAGATAATGTGTTGGGGAAAAAAAAAGGGGGTTTCAAAGACAGATCAGTTTCTATCCAGAATCTATATTCCTTCCTATACACCACAATTTTACCAAATAATGGTTATTTAACTGCGTTTATCTAGGGTGATGTTATCAACTTGAGACATCCCCTGAAAAAGCCTCCCCAGAGATTAAGCAGATAAAATGACAAATCCCAAGTGCTTAAACTCTGGAGGATGATAGAGACTAGAAAGGGACTCCACAAATGCTGAATCAAAGAAACAGAGGAATCTTAGGTTGGAGAATTCTGCCCTGGGTCCTGGCCACTGCTGGCTTCCAATTCCCCTCCTCTCACTTGGCGTCTTGCAGCTCGGGAGTCACACAGAGGCAGCCTGGCCCAGGTCCCTCCCACTGCAAACTGAGGCTGTGGAACGACTCACAGCAGTGAGTTAGAACCCAACGCATATCTAGGCAGAGGGATCTAGGTCTGCAGAGACTGTGGGTGGAGCACGAGCTGCTGAAATATTCTCTGACAAACAGACAATGAGAGGGTTTGTGAACAAGATACCTGCTCTACAGGAAACACTAAAGGGAGCACTATAGACAGAAAGGAAAAGACAGGAATGAGAGGTTTGGAACACACTTTTGGGAGACAGTAGTACAGTAATGTAAGTACACTGAACAAAGATGACTGTGAGTGTGGTTGAAAGAGGAAAGGTTAGGAGCATGTGGGACACCAGAAGGAAAGAGGAAAGAAAAAGACTGGGACTGTATAACTCAGTGAAACCTAGCGTGCTCAACAATTGTTATAAAATGTACAAATATGTTTTTACATGAGGTAGAAGAAATGAATGTCAACATTGCAAGGTGGTAGAAATGGGGTGGGATTGGGGGAAAAATACAATCAACGCAAACCAGAGACTATAGTTAACAGAAACATTGTATTATGCTTAATTTAGTATAACATAGGCAATATACCAAAGCTAAATGCATATGGGGGGAGGAAACATAGGGAAAGTGTATGGGACTCTTGGCATTGGTGATGTTGTCTCTTTATTCTACTTTAATGTTATCTCTCCTTTTGTTGCTTCCTAGCTGTCATGTTCTGTTTTTTTCCCTCTCTTTCTTTTTTTCTTTTTCTCCTGTTTCCCTACCTTCTTTGACTCTTCCTCCTCCTTTGTGGAAGAAATGGAGATGTCCTTATGCAGATAGTGACTATACAGGGAACCATCGATTGTCTACTTAGGACAGAATGTATGGTGTGTGAACAAAACCTTCTTTAAAAAAATGGGTTGATGAAGAAACCTTGAGGACACTATATTGAGTGAAATATGACAGACACACAAGGACAAATATTGCAGGGTCTCACTGATATGAACTAATTATAATATGTAAACCCCTAGACATGAAATGTAAGTTATCAGGATATAGAATGAGGCTAAAGAATGGGGAGCAGTTGCTTATTATGAGCAGAATGTTCAACTAGGTTGAACTTAAACATTTGGAAATGGACAGCGGCAATGGTAGCACATTGTGAGAATAACTAAGTGCTGAATTGTGTGTGAAAGTGGTGGAAAGTGTAAGCTCAGAGTCATGTATGTCACCAGAAGGAAAGTTGTAGGTTAAAAGATGGGAAGGTATAAAACAGTGAATCTAGTGGTGGACAATGTCCACGCTTAACTGTACAGATATTAGAAATCTCTCTCATGAACTAGAACAAATGTATGACACTATAACTAGAAGTTAATAATAGAGGGGCATATAGGAAAAATATATACCTATTGCAAACTATATACTACAGTTAGTAGTATTTTAACATTCTTTCATCAACAGTAACAAATTATGATATTATGATTCAATAATGGAGGGGGAGGTGGTTAGGGGTAAGGGAGGATTTGAGTTTCCTTTTTTTTGGTTTGTCTTTATTTCTTTTCTGGAGTAATGAAAATGTTCTAGAAATTAAAAAGAAATTAACTGTGGTAATGGATGCACAGCTGTATGGTGGTACCATGGGTAATTGATTGTACGCTTTGGATCTTTGAATAATTGTATGGTATGTGAACAATCTCAGTAACAATAAAAAAAAAAACATTATGGTAAGTGAAAGAAACCAAACACAAAGTATGGCATATTTTATGCTTCCTCTTATATAAAATGTAAATAAAAAATAAATATAAAGAGAGAAAAAAACTGCATTCATCTAGAGCTAATTTAGCTAATTACATTGCTTTAAGTTTGGTCACTTTATGAGCTCTAAGGTTTCTTCTATATAATTTTTCTGGTTCTTATATTTGGGGCCAATACTATTTGGGCTAGAAAAATCAGGTGAGTAACTAGGCAACTGGATATATCACCCTTAGAGTCACAGAGTTGGTCAAGAGGATGTGAAGTGGGCACAAGAGATCTTGGATTCAAAGACACTTGGGGCACGTCAACATCTTGGCTAACTTAAAATTGAATCCAGGTTGCCTGATCCTTGCTTTTAAATTTTGATTCAACCCCAGAAAAAAAGCTTCTTCTGTTTTTGGAGCAGTAAACTAGATCTCCACTCTTTCTTGAATAATCTTTCAAATTCTCCTTTGCTCCATGCTTCTTGCTGGGTTGGGCCCAAGAGTTCCTTCCTGGGTGGGAACTCTACACTCTCAAAAGCCAGAATTGAGACTGGAAGATGAAGCACTGATAATCTCTGTTGCACAGAATTTCAAGGAGTTTGTGTTAATGCTTTCATACCAACTATCAAATATCATACTAGGTCTTACAGAGAGGAGAGCCAAAATCCTTTTTTGCTACTAGAAAAATAAGCTCCCTTTTCACCAAACTGATCAGGGCAGTGTGGCTACTCTTAGCAATCTGAAAAATCATGTTTCTCTGCATTGCCTGATTAATAATTAGTATCTATTCTCCTATAATGAAAATGTAAAAATTTCTGTTAATTTGATTTAAAATTTGTAAAGATTTTGTATTTGTTTAAAAGAATGATTATTACAAAGCTGTGAAGATTTTGGTGTCAACAAATATAACTTTGTGTTTATTAAATTTAACATATATTTAAAACAGACAGATTTATTTCCATCTCAACTGTCACCCTGCAGAGGGCATTCACACATACTGCTCTTCTGCTCAGAATTCTTTCAACAACAACACTGCCAACACGTCTGGCAACTACCAATCCTCCTTTATGTTTCAACTCAGAGAATTTGCCTGTACAACCCCCCACCCCTTCTAGAAACTAATAGTTCCCTATATTTTTGTTTTGCAGCATCTTTTTATTGTAAATAAAAATTAGCTTTTCTTTTATATCTGTTTCCTCTACTCATATAAATTTCATGAAAACACTGCATCTCCACTTCTAATATAGTGCCTGGAACTGCCTGGTAAATGTTTGTTAAATCAAAAAGTTAAAATGCAATATATTAAAGTACAAAAACACAAATTCTTTCCATGTAAGGAATTTTAATTCATTTTATTCAAAATTATACATATCCACAGCATATGGGAAGACATAAGTAGACAACTCAAGATACTTTCTACATATTCTTATTTTTGTTTTTTATATGGTGCATGTGTTAGTGATCACTGCTATAATGTTATGTGTTTGCTATATAGTGCTACAATTTCATATGGTTTAAACATTGACAAAATAGGTTAATATATGGTGACAGAATGGCTACTTTTTAATCTTTCTGTTACAATTTTAGATTGTATAAGAGGAAAAAGATATCTTCAAATAAACATTGTGGGTGCATTACAGTAATCTTATCTACAGAGTATGGAGACCCACGATCAAACCTGAATTTATCTCTAATGATCATTAATTATGTACATGATATTCTTGAGGTCAACATGGATGGCTGACAAATGAACCATACTTGACAACCTGTTTAGGTCGGGATGACAACATTTAAATTAAAATCTATGCTTGAAATACCATATGATGAAGCACCACTCATAGCTGGTGGTGTAACAGGCCTTTTAAAGAGGAGTCAGACTTATGATGTTAAATGTGAGCCTCATGATAACTACAGGGAAAATATCAGAGAACATGTAAGCTTATAGAGACAAAAATTATAGTACAGGTTGCAGGGATGTGGTGGGGTCAAGGAAAATGGAAAGTTCATGTAAAATGGGTGTAGGATTACTATTTGGGGAGACGGGAAAGCTTTGGTCATGGAAAGCAGTGAGGGTACCACAACATTATGGATGTGACTGATCCCATGGTATGTTTGGGAGTAGCTGGGAGGGGAAAGTTTATGCTGTAAATACGTTCCCACAATTATGAAAAAAAAAAGGAAGAACAACAGAAGAAATGATGACAATGGTATACAATACATGACCCTGGACAGGATATAGCAAGGGAGAAGAGGCTCAAAAGAACATTATTGGGACATGTAAAAAATCTGGAATTTAGGCTCAAAGCTTTATATCAATATTAAATTTCTTGAATTTGATAACTGCATTTAAGTTAGTTATATAAGGGAATATGATTGTTCTTAGGAAATATACATGGCTGTATTAAAAGTTCAAGGAATATGATGTATACAACCAACACTCAAGTGTCAGAAAATGGATTGATAAATAGATGTATAGACAGAGAGAGAGAGAGAGAGAGAGAGAGAGAGACAGAGACAGAGAGAGAGAAGGATTGGTAGATAGATATCTAGAATGATATGACGAATATGGCAAAATGTTAAAATTGGTGGATCTTGGTATCTGGAGGTAGGGGCATTTTGGAGTTCTCTCTATGTGGTTTATATTATTTTTGTAACTGTCCTGAAAGGCTGGAGGTATTTCAAAACAAAAAAGTTAAAAATAAAAAACAACAGGTAAAGATATTAACAATGGGTATAGGTCATCCATAGAACAGGAGAACAGTAGAAAATAATATGTATCGCATTGGCACAGTTTATGTTCAGTAATAGAAAGTTCCAGAATCAACCTGCCAATGCATCCACTCTATCTGTGTAGTTAACTTTACCGGCTGAAGTGAGGTGAACTGGAAACCATGGATTGGTAATGGAAATATTAAGCCCAATTATATGAATTTTCCTTAGCAGCACTTTCCTGAAACCTTTTGTAGACATGGAAAGCAAAGACAGTTGGAATTAATATAGAATTTGAGTCTTTGATCAAAGAAGCATGTGAAAAGTAGACACAATATCACAGAAACTGGTCCAATATTGAATTAAAGAAACTAAATTTTATAGGCAGGGACATTAAAGAAGAAGGTGTCTACTACGGGAAGAAATTAGAGAGCCTTGGACCAGAAGAGTCTATGAGCTTATAAAACATATACAATGGACAAAAAGTAGTGAGCAAGCTGTGAAAATAAAAGTATAGTCTGATATTACAAGACTTGCTAACCTCAGAGTGGGGGCATGATAATGCTTGTCTAAGTTTAGGTACAAGTGTGGTACAGGTGCATACAGGTGCGTACAACTATAGCACAGGTGCATATAGATGCAGTGGGTGCGGTACAAGTGCAGCACAGGTGCGTACAGGTGCATGCAAGTGCAATACAAGTGTAGCACAGGTGAAGATCACAGAAGAGGATGTCAAGAAATTGAGAGACCAGGCTTCTGTGTCATGGGCATGAATGCTAACTCTTCTATAGTGAAAAAAGAACTGGGTAGAGAGAGAAATTGAGACATTGGTATTAACAGTATTTGTCAGTGAGTGACAGGGAGAGACCTCAGGTTTGAGAGATGGCATTAAATTGGATAAACAGACAGTGGGTTTAAATAAATTGCCAAAGAGACATATAGACAGTAGAGCCTCGGAGTTCATTAACTTGTACTGGACCTGCAGAAAAGAGTCACAATATATTGGAGATGTTTCAAGTAGAAACTATAAGACTTGGCAACATATGAGGTATTAGATGGAGAGAGTCAAATACTCTGTATACTTACCTCATCTTCAAATTGAGAAATGAAGTACTGATTTTCATGCTAGCAATACACCTATTAAGCCCCAAAAATCTGTTATACAACATCTATCAAAGAGTCCTTACTGAATAATTCCCATAACTTGCGTCATGGAGATTTCTCCTTATTACCTTTTTAAAAAATAGTTTTATTCACACACCATACAATCCATCCAAAGTGTACAATCAGTGGCTCTCTGTATAATCAGAGTTGTGCTTTCATCACCACAATCAATTTGAGAACATGTGTATTGCTCCCCCACCCCCCCTAAAAAAATCCCATACCCTTTAGACCCCCCTATTATTGACACTTAGCATTGGTATAGTACCTTTGTTACAACTGATGTAAGAATATTACAATATTACTGTTAACTATAGTCCATGGTTTGCATTAGTTGCAGTTTTCCCCATACACCACACTATTACGTACACCTTGTAATAGTGACATACATTTGTTCTAGTTTGGGTAAGAACATTTTTATATTTGTGCCATTAACCACAGCCATTGTCCACAATAGGGTTCACCATGTTACACAATCTCATGTTTTATCCTCTAGCTTGCCTTCTCTTGACCTACACAACCCTAAACTACCCCTTTCAATCATAAAACACCCATAATTCAGTGCTGTTAGTTACCCTTACACTAATGTGCTACCATCACATCTAACCATTTTTGAACATTTACTATAAACCTTATTAAAAATTCTGTATAAACTAAGCATCAGCTCCCCATTCTCTACCCTTTTTCTATCTTTTGGTAACCTGTAGTCCAGATTTTAGCTCCAACAGTTTGTTCATCATAATTAGTTCATATTAGTGAGGCCATACAATATTAGTCCTTTTGAGTCTGCCTTATTTCACTCAACATAATGTCCTCAAGGTTCATCTTTTAAGGAATGATTTTACTTAATATAATGATAAAAAATATCTGATTTATTAAACACTTTATTCTTTAATTTATTCAACAAATATGAATGAAACATCTAGGTATGCTCAGTTTAGGCACTGTTCTAATTGCTAGGAATATAATGAACAAAAATGCCCCACCTTCAAAAATGCTTGCCTTATGTTGAGGAAGAGAGAGATTTAAAACTGCAAACAAATACATCAGATGAAAGAACTATAAAGAAAATAAATTTAAACTAAGGAAATAGAGTCTTGGCATGGTTCTCCAATGGTATGATGCGTCAATTAATGATTCAATGTATCCCTAGTAATAACTATGATAGTGTTCAATGCTTACCTTAAGCCTGACATAATTGGAGCATTCTGTATGTATAACTCACTTAACCCTGGTAACAATGCTATGAAGATATTTTCCCCATTTTAAGATAAAGGAACTGAGTCACAGAGAACTTCAGTAATTTACCCAAGGGCAGCCAAGTAATAGGGAACAGGGTTGACCTAATCACCACATCATCCAACCTCTAACCCAGGAATCTATAGTTTACACTGACCTCATGTGATTCCCGTCCTGACAAAAGTGTGGGAAGCAATGGATTGTGATACACCATTGCATTAAGTCATAACTGGGTGGGGGGGTGGGGGGGGGTTTAAAATGATTAAGAAATAATCCCTATCGCAAGTAATAGGCTGGCTCGTGAGCTGAAGGTAAGTAAATACTGTATTGTCTACTTCCCATCATGTGCCTGACAGCACTTAGCATTTATTCCCAGTAAACTTCCTTGGGCCTTCTCTGATGGACCACCAGCCATTAAGGGTACAGGACTGAGGGTGTTCCTCTTTTCTTCAATCTTAAATCTGGAATCTTTGTTGATAAGGTGAGGGGGCAGCAGGTATTTCTGAATAAACAAATGAATGAATGGGCAGCTTTGCTCATTGTGTCCTCCTCTTCATTTTAGCCATGTCAAGAAGGCACAGGGCATGTGCCAAAGTTAACTTGAAGATGTAGAATATCATGTTAGTGTGGAGGTGTCAGTGAATGATATTAAAAATTAATCATTTTGTACCTCAGAGTTTGTTGCTGAAACATTGAGTTAAAATAAATTTTTAGTAACATAGGGTTAATGAGAATAAAACCAGTCTGCCTTCATTCTTTGAGATATTCAGAGAATGACTAGACCTCTCTGTCTCTCTGATTTTTGAAAAAACGATCTTGAAAGGAGAAGCACTTCTTTCATTGATGTCTTGAATAGCTAAATTTTGGTGTCTACTCTGTCCTCAGGCCTCTCAAAAGCTATATCCACTAGAACCTTGTACAAAAAAAGAAAAAGACAGAACTCTAATTTGTATTAATGTTAAATACTTTGATAAAATACTTTTGAATGAGATTTCCTTTTAAAGGGAGAAAAAGCAGACAAAAACCAAATAGGCACCTTAAAAAAAAAAAAAAAAAGGCTTATTAAGAAAAAGTAAAATAAAAGAAAATGAGTAGCAGTTGACCAAAACTGCTGTGGGGCATTCCATTTGTATTCCAGTAGATTTCTTAAAGAAGCCTTTTATAACAGATGACTGGCATAGATTTGCATTTAATTTCCTTGGAGGCACAGAAAATCCTAAACCATCAGTTATTTTACAATGTAGTGATTGATCAATTACTAGTGGAATGCACAATGACAAGACATAATCCTAGCCCACTGGAATACTTCACAAACAGGCAAATTATTTTTTCCAATGGATTTAAAAATGTTATTGTCAATTATCTACACTAATTCAGGGGCTACAGAGCTCTGGCAAGGATATTTCAGTGAGCAGTTGGCTACAAGGATATGACAGCTGGGGCAGCAAATGATCTTTTGACAAACATTTTGACATGGGGAGGTGTTCCATATTAACTAGGGATTTGATGAGTTACCACAGTAATGACTTTCATAAACATTCAGTGGGGGATTTTAGTAATGTGGAGGGCATTGATTTGTGACAGATTTAATTTGAATGCAATACTTTTCCTCCCTCTTGAGTAGAAAAGGCAGAGCACTCTATAAATACATGTTCTCATAAAGGCCTCAGAGAAAAGGAATGTTTGGTACAAAGGAACAAAGATAAGAATAACATAGGATATGTGTCAGAAATCCAGCAAGGGAGAAGACAATGGAGCAATATCTTTAAAATACTGAAAGGAAAAAAAAAAAAAAAGAAAGAAAGAAACCACCTCTCAACTTAGAATTCTATGTAAATTAAAAAAAACAAACAAACAACTTCTTAAAAAAGTTAGTGTAATAAAGACTTTCTTAGACCAAAAAATACTGAGATGATTCATTGCCAGGAGTCTTGCTTAATAAAAAATGTTAAAGCATGTTCTCAAGGAAGAAGGAAAATTGTATATGATAATACATTTAGATCTATATAAAAGAATAAAGAGGGCAAGAAATATTTAATATATGAGTGTGCCAGTTTGAAAGTATTGTGTCCCCCAAAATGCCATTATCTTTGATGCAATCTTGTGTGGGCAGACATATTAGTGTTGATTAGATTGTAATTCTTTGAGTGTTTCCATGGAGATGTGCCCCCACCCAACTGTGGGTGATAACTCTGATTGGATAATTTCCATGGAGGTGTTGGCCCACCCATTTAGGGTGGGTCCGAATTAAATTACTGGAGCACTATATAAGCTCAGACAGAAGGAGCAAGCTTGTGACAGCCAAGCGGGGCACTTTGAAGAATGCACAGGAGCTGAGAGAGG